>NW_027116146.1:17577-45154 GCF_000696795.3 Halyomorpha halys
TATTATTCATTTAATTTAAGCCACTAAGCTAGTCGGAATCAATATTGCTGGATGTAAGTGGGAGGGATCACTAATATATATATTTTAAGTAAAATGTTTATTTTGGTTCTGAATAAGGCCAGGTTTCCTTGGATAACTATAAATATTAATTATTTTTCACATTTGATTAAGATTTTTTGTCACAAAAGTAGTCCTACTTGACAGATAAGGATTCACATTGTAGAGTATTTGTCATACATCCATAGTCAAGATATTTAAGAGGCCGTTGTAAACAAGCGTGGTTCCACTTTAATTTCCAAAGCTCTTTAGGTAAGGAATTAACCCGATCAAATTTAATTTATTTTTAAGTCCAAGAGTATAAGAGTTTAATTTATATTTTTACTATACCAAATATATAAATATTAAATATACTTTTCTTGGTAAGACGACTTTGCATGAATTTCAGCTAAGGGAGAATATATTTATAATTATTGATCAAGTTTTTTATTGGTTTTTAAGCTGGCAGTTCTAAACTTCTTTTTTATATATTAAGGAAAACTTCGTTCTTCCTACGGAACCAAAACATTTCAATTTGATTGAAGCATTCACGACGAATAAATGATTCAAGTTACTCAAGAAAAATATGCATTCAAATCCACCCTTTTTTCTTTCAATTTATTAACTCCCATGTTTTTAAAATGGTTCCTTCCAAAAACATTAATTTAGTTTTCCCTTTTTGTTATTACACGCCTCAGGTGATCAATTAACGGTTATACATGATTTATAGCTGAGCTAAATTAAATCTCTAAAATAAATAATTTTTCAGCGAAAATACAAAATAATAACCCGATAATTTAAAAGAATAAAAAAACATAATCAAACTAAAAAATTATGCTATTATTAACTTTTTTCTTTTTTTTTTTTTGTTCAACGTTTTTCCGCAATGTATCAAATACCATGTCCACTTATTTCTAAACATAAGAATCGTTAAAATTTGTATTACATATTATTATTATTCCGTAGGAAGATAGTCCGGTGTGGCAGTCAATAAAGGTGTCAAAATAGTAAAAGAAAACTATTTATACTTAATCAATGTTTTGCCTCATTTAGGGGTATGTTAGGGCTGTCAGATTGAAACAAAAATGTTTACTGACATCTTAATTTTATTGAGTTGATAGCTTTGTTTCAATCTGACAGCCCTGCAAAGTGGGGCGAAACCTTGGTTTACAATAAATAGTTTTAAACATAGTCATACCTTTATTGACCGCCACACCGGACTATCTTCCTATAATCTACTTCACAAGGTCAACTATCTTCTTCCTTTACAAATAGTCCCATTATTTTGATAAAAATACAAGTTTTTTCATGGTATTATTCATCGTAATTAGATTATATTTTTATTGAAACTTTAATGTACTAAATGATTAGGCAATCTCAGTTCCTATTTTCATGTTATTCATTTGTATCAACTAGAGTAGATTTTTCAAACCAAATTTTCTTAATTTTTCATTTTTCTTTTTTTTGTATAATTTAAAATGAATTGTTTTCATCTTTCCAGTAACATGTTGCACGTTACTTTGCTGTAGCTGTGGTAAGGAAGTTGGTTAGTCGGAAGAGAAGATTGTGTTATGGCAACAAGTGAGCCTGAGTAATTTGGCAAGGGTTGGGAAAATGGAGACTCCTTTCTTAATTGGACACCCGATCATCTCACTTTAGTGACCGGAGGATTTAAAAATTGGCTCACTTACCGAAAATTTAACCTTCCACAACATTATTCATATAAATTTGATAGAATATCATTGTAGTCTCATAATTTGTCTATTATCCTGTAGTATGAATTTTTAGGGAGCTGTTAAAAAAATAATTCAATTTTTTCTGTAGTTAATAAAATTTAACACTTACGGTTTTATTCCTATGTATGACGAGTTGGTTAAAAATAATGAACGCTATGTGATTCCATTAAAAAAATTATTAATTTATTATAGCTAATGAATTTTACTTTATAATTATTCTGCCTAGACTGTTCAGAAAATATTTTTCTGAAGTGAAAATTTTGTACATTTTCGGGGAAATGATGAATGACGAGAAAGTCAGGTTCTAACAGATCTCATTTATGTCTCAAATTGTTGCAAATTTTATTCAATTCACAATAAAGTAGGGCACGGTTTTCTCCCAAATATATAATTTAGGTATTAGTTATTTAGAAACAATTGAATATACTTCAAACACTTCGCTAAGTATCATAAATATTTTGGGTATGTAAGAAAGCAAACTTTATTGGTAACAAATGATAATTTTTGATATACATAATTAAAATTTAACTATTAAAAATGAATTACAAAAAAAAAAAAGAAAGAAAAAGAGATGTATAATATTGTACATAAAAAAAAAAAAAATCTGTAGGCAATTAACGTCCTTTAGTTTAGCGTCGAACAATCAACTCGTGTATTTTTGTGGTTTTAGAAAAGATAATCTAAAGATCAGGGAAAGCGAAAATTATGAATGAAAATTCTGTATTCCTTTGTTGCTATAAAAAATCGTATTTTGGGATTTCTCGAGATTGTAATAACAAAAATAAATCTTAATGAGGTGTAGATAGTTGACCGTAAATTAATGATTGGAGAAGTTTGTCGGGGGGGGGGCGGTCAGCAAAGAACAACATAAATAAACAAAACCATATTTATTTATTTATGTTGTACTTTGCTGACCGCACTCCCCCGATAAACTTCTCCAATCATTAAAAAATAAATCTTATATTATAAATAATACAACAGTTTAACAAAAGATAACTTACCTGTTATCGACGTTTGCCGTTCGAATCAGAACTATCTATTTTTCTCCTCTCCTTTAGATTTTGTATTTATACATTGTTTATTAAACCTAACAATGCTAACTTACTATTTTTTTTTATAAACAAAATAAGCCATTTTAAAGGAAGATTTTTTGAAAATTGGGCATTTAAGTCTTGTTAGACTACTTCAATGAGGATAAGATCTAGCTGATTAAAGGAAACATTAAGGTGCCGAGTTTAATGAAATGAGTTTGAGTTATTTTCAAAAAATTGGAAAAATGTGAAACATTTATTGAATAAAGTTCATCAGCACTTTCGGTCGGTCGATTTTTTCAAAAAAGTTGTCATATCACAAGTGTATGCCGGCCTTAAATACGTAATTCCAGTTTCTTTCGACTTTTCATTTTTGTGCTAGACTGTTCTATCACACAATTTTGCGAAACTTATTTCTGTCGTAAACTCAAATTCGAAATTTTGCACGATCGCTATGCTTTTCCTTACTCTATATTCCATATATAGGTAAGTGAATGTAAAAAATATATTTGCACCTGCATACCGCGGATTTATGTTTAAAATAACAATTCAGCTGGCGTATTGCAGGTAACAGTTTTTGCCACCCAAGGCAACCAATGTGTAATTTTTATGTGAATATTTTTCTGTTTCACAAAATAAAAAACGATTAAAACATTTGTCGACTTTAAGGGAAATGGATAAATTTTTGATTAGCTGTCTTCACAAAAAAAATTTGATAGGCTATTCTGCCAGTGTTTCGCTTAAATTCGGAAATATCTTTCAAGGTTACAAGAGTAAACATAAGCTGAGCAAACCGACAGGCAAGTTGAACATATCATATCATTTAACACACATTACGAAACTCAAGTTACACCGAACAGGCTTAAAACTCATAATATTGTATGTAAGCAATAATATTTTTGATCAAAATTACGCTACACAAAAAAACGTTTACGACTAATGTTTCTAAATTTTTTGAACTATTTTATTGCACTTGAGAGATGCGTTATCCCTATACCGATCTAGTACCAATACTCGTAAACTATTTGTTTTTACTGACAATTTTAGTTATTATTTAATCTATACATTAAATAATAATTATACATCATACCATATAGGATGATCTATATACATTAAATAGTCAAAATATAATTAATTATTTAATAACACAAAGAAAAAACAATGTTTTGAATTAATATATGTAATAAAATCTGCTACAATTTCAGGAAACAAAAAGATTTTTTTAGATGCTAACTCTGTAGCATAGAACTCTTCGAAAATTGACCATTTTCCCTAAAGAGTCAAACATTTTCATTAACCTTTTCTTCTCAAAAATATTCTCTGAAGAGTCAATCAGAATGAATTTAAAGTAAATTTAATTGGCTTTCAATATAAAATTCTGCTGGAAAGTCCTGAGATCTATGATCCTCTTTGAAATTGACAATAATTAGATAATTGGATTTACATAAAAACAATGAAAAAAATCTCTTCAAGTGGCATTTGTAAAATCTTAATAAAATTTATATCAAATAAACAATTTTTTTGTATTTTTTATACTTAAATTTTTATTTTCTATTTATAAGAATTTAATAAAAATTCAATATTAATACTTGAACATTTTTTTTTAATTTGTTTCTTTTCAAATCAAATCAAATTTTTTTTTGTAATCTCTAATTTTTAAGAGAAGCTATATATTCACTCAGGGCACTGAAATGAAAGTTTATTTAATTTTCACCAAATTAATTCTTATTCAAAATTCTCCTTGAACAAATATTTTAGACGATGTTTCGCAGAATAAGAGAGATGAAATTTTAATTTTTTTTTTGGTGGGGATTAGGGATCTGTATATTAAAAAGCCAGGGCCAAACATTACACATTTCTATCTCAAATCGTATCGTCTTTAGAGAAGAATTAAACAGACTGTTCGTTCAGAGGTATATTTTAAGTGTTGTCAATAACAACTCAAAATTTAGCTGAAATTCTCAACATCGTTCTAGTATTTACAAAATAAAACATTGATAATTTTATTTGCTGCTTAGAATCAAAATTTTATTATTAAATTTTTAAAAAAATCTTTTTTATTTTTACCTCTGTTAATTGTTGTGCTAATGGAATTAATTAAAATTATATACTTATGCATTTCACTGATTTATGCTTAAAATAGCAATTATACTGGAGTATTGTAGAATAGTTTTTGCCAAGCAGGGCTTATGTTTTATTCACGTGGACGGGTCATTAACAAAGGAACGGGGGGAGGGGCATGAATCAGGGTTCCCGCTGGCACAAGGTGCTTCTTTTTTTTTTTTATTTATTTTCTACCCGCGAGGTGAGAGGGGTGGTTGCAATGCAGATAGTGGTCAATCATTTTGAATAATGTGTTTGTTCGCAAAAGCCAGATGTGGGACTGTAGGACTGTAGAACCCTAAACCCGGGCAGATTACCTGTATTTAAATCATTTTTTTTTTTACCTTTGTTTCTGCTATCCCCATGTTGGGCAACTATTATAGACACTGTAATTGCTTCGCTGACTTACAACTTCGTTAAGCTTACTGGATTTATACTTAATGCAAATTCCGGTCTGGATTAGACGGTGGTATTAGTTGTCAAATATTCCAGCTCCACCGCTGAATATCATCAATACTGCTGGAATTATCCACAATGGTAAGTACAAAAACCTGAAACTATATGATGTAAGATTATATAGATAAATAGGAAAACAAAGTCATAACACTGTCTTCGAGGAATAGAGCGCTATAACCTGGAAATTTAAATTTAAAAGAAAAATTAGTACGCCTCACACATCGTAGACTTTGGGAAGTAATCACTATCAAAAACAAAAAAAAGTTTTCCTTCGCTATAAATATTTGTTAATTGTTTCTCGATGTGGAAATAACAAATATAAATTTCGGTTCAGTCAAGAATACAACAGTTAAAAAAAAAATAATGAAGTCGTAATTAAATCGGGAAAGATCGGGCGGACTCTGCTTTTCCTCTTTATATTTTTCCTTTTTTCACCTTTAGTTATTCATACATTTTTTAAATATTTTGTATTTATCTATTGTTTATTATTGCTAACAATAATAACTGTTTGTTTTTTAGAAATAAACAAAATTAATGGCACTTTAGACGAACATGTTTCAAACAATCTCGATTTAAGCCCTTTCTGACTATTTCAATTAGTATATCACCTAGCTGCTATTTAAAGAACAATGAATTGCACACTGACATGTCGAGTTTAATCAAAATCTTTTGGATTGTTTTCGAGAAAATCGTAAAAAATCGACTCGATAAAGTGACATTTCCGGCCGGTCCAGCCTTAAATATGTAATTTCAGTTTCATATGATTCCGTTTTGAGCTTTCAAACACACAGACCATTTTGCGAGACATATTTGAACTCAGAGGATCTCAAAACGTGTGTACCTCTCCAAAACTGGAATTGGACATTTTGTACGATCGCAATAGTTTCCCTAATATAAATAAGTGATAGTATAAAACTATTAAAATTTATTTCATTTTTATTTATTTTTTTTATCGTTTTGACTTTCACTCACACACAAAAAATAAATTAATAACTTTCGGAAGGATACTACAAATATTTGCGAATTGTTTATAACTCTTTGTCAATTGACGACATTTTATTTTATTTAATTTTTTTTTTCTATATGAGTAAATTAGTGCTTTGTTATTTCCAGTTAAAGTATGCGTGAATTTATTATAAAATGAAAAATTAAATCAAATTTGAAATAATTCTCATTTAAAATGATTTTCTCGAAACGTTCCCGAAAAGTTGATTATTATTTATAAAATATTTCAAAACCTAACTAAGCATATCTCAAGGTTACTCTAGAGCTTACTTAACAATTTTATTTATCGAGTATTTATGTATTTTTCATTTGTATTGTTGCAATAACTACTTTTATTGTTACGATAAAGTTTTAATTAAAGTATCGAAATTTGATTAATTATATTTATTAAATCTTCCCCGTGTCTGGTTAGACCAGAACCTTGGTTAAACGGTTTAAGCTGACGACTTAGTGGTTACTGCGGGAATACTGCCCGCATAGGTCGGACGCGGAGCTTCCAAGCGAAGATAGTGAAGGTGCATCCAAATCAGTTTCAGAAATAAAATAAATGATACTGTCGATTGGATTTTGCCAGTAATATTAAAAAAAATTAAGATTAATCCTCAATGTATGGAGATACTAAATTATTTCGCTAAGGTGCTAGGAATTTTGTTGTTCTCGATAATTTCAATGTGGAAACAGAATGAATGGCTTCATTGGTTATATAACCAAAAATTAACATGTGTTACTTAAGAGTTTAACAACAAACATGTATATATTGTTTTGTTTTTTTTGGCCCAAGTCCTCCATTGAGGACCTATACAGCCCCAGAGTGGGAATTTAAGGTTCATTTCTCGGGGCCACCGCGAAATAAATATTGACCAGCCCAGGTGGGAATCGAACCCACAACGTTCTGAACCAATCGCTCTGGGACCCTCGCCTCAGCCCTCTCAGCTATCGGGTCCTCGTATATATTGTTATGACAAGTAATGTAATAATTAAATTTTATTTTTAAATATACAGTATAGTTCTTTAAATTTACTGATTCAGTGTGCCTGTGTGAAACTGAAATTTCATTTTGAAAGGGAATATTTGGAGGGGATGTTGCACAAAGCTCCACTTTAAACATTTATTTTACAATATTTTTCAAAAATGGGCAAACTTGCGTGAAAGTACGTAAGAACGTACTTGGGTGTTCATGTACGTTTCGAAACCTTTAAAACGTAATTTTTACAATTTCGATCCGCCGACTTATCTCTTTCAGATCTTTAAAACCTCCCACTTTTTTAAACAACTTTTATCAAATTTAGTTAGAATTTGAGAATAAAAATTGATATTTGTTACTTCTCCATGAAATTCCCTTATAATATAATTAATGTCGTATGTATGTGAACAATATTTATACCGAGGCACGTTGTCCTCTTGAAATACCATAAATGGAGAAATAACTATGATAGTTAAAATTAGATTTATTTGGATCAAAGTCGTAATGCATTGTTGTTCTACCAAATCATTCCAGCCATATCCGATTTTCACACTCCGAATTCCTTCATAAAATCCACAATGTTTGTCACTATGTCTCATAAAAGTAAATAAAATCATAAAATAGATTTTATGGTCTCATATATTGCAGTATTTATCCGAAATTACTTCTGTTACATTATTGGCCTATGAGTTCTTGTACTTTCCATTTCTTAGAAGAATAAAAATGTTTATAATAACTCCACCAATGAAAATCCATTTTACTCAAAGCACACGCTTGTTGATGTGGTTGTATATATATACTTCCTCGCCGTTACAGAATATTAAAGTCATGTTGTATTGTCGCATACATGGTATGGAGGATCGTCTATTATTCGACGGAGATTAGATTGAAAGGATTGAATGTTAGAAATTTTACCTGCTTCCTCCCCCCCCCCACAGAAATAAGAAGGATGATAATTATTTGTTCCTCGTATCCATTGTGGTGGAGTGATGGCTCATCTGTTATGATACACCTGAAGAACGTTACAATGGACTCACGCTGTCTAACTCAGGATCATTAGTCAATCTGTTTGCTCTAACACCTGTAATTAAATATCTGATATGAGGGAAGACATTCCTCAGGCTAATGGTCATTAATTGTTATTTAAACGTAGCCATCTTCTTAGAGCTAATCGCTTTTGACGCAACCCGATTCTCCTTCGACAGGTGTTTGCCCACTTTTAATAAAGATTTTAGGACCGTGGAGGCCGTTTGGATATGAACCTGGCATCTGAAATAATTTCCTTCACGGTCATAAAATGCGGTTTAATTGTATATTTTACTGCTTCTATCCCATCACCTCTTCGTAAAATTTGAATTGCCTCTGCCATAGAAATTGAGGTACCAACCAAACGTTTTTTATTACCGATTCTGGGAAGTCTGGCTCGTCCCAAGTGCGTCGCTGTTGTACCTATTTTGATCTATTTTATAAATATTATTAAATTAAAGCAATGAAGAGGGTGGGTAGTAAAATCAACAATTTTAACCCTTTGGCTTATAAAGTATTGCTAAGTTATCATGAAAACACTAATTTGGAATTTGCCATTTATTTATAAAAGTTTCTAAAAGATGAACATTTATATATTATATATTCTTAATTAAAAAGTAATAAATTGGATTAAATTATTAAAAAAATAATTGCTTGGAATATCCTTAATAGAATCTATCCCCCATCTTCAGAACAACCTATAAAACCATCATAAAGTTAGTAGCTACTATTAAACCCATGAAATCGATAATTTAACAATAATAGTGCCCTTTTTTTTATTTTTACTTCAAATTACCGATGTATGAAATATATAGTCAGTGTAAACATCACGATTATATAAAGCATTGATTTCCAGTTTTTGACGGAAATACACGTTTTAAAGTCCTCTGAATCAAAATGGTGTTTGTGTCTATGCGGTCAGCTCAAAAACTTAATCATGTAAGTAATTGAAACTACATATTAAGTACATTTGTATGCCTTGGATGTTATAGAAATTTTTTTGTTAAAATCGACCGACTGGGAGTGCCTCTTTATTGAATCGATTTTTAACAATTTTTTTTTTTTTCAATTTTCTCAAAACCGGCTCAATCGTTTTTCATTAAACTCGGTAGATTAATGTAAAATTAAGTGGTATCCAATAGTGGATAGTTCTATTCTCTTTGAAATAGTTCAACAGAGCTTAAATGCCGAAATTTATTCGAAAACTTTTATAAAATAGCTTTAATTTTATTTATTTTTAAAAAGTAACCAGTTCTAATTGTTAGTAATAATGAAAAGATGTATAAATACAATATATTACATAATTTTATGAATAACTAAAGGAGAAACAAAAGAAAAATAGATACCTTCGATTTGATCGGGAAAAGCCGAGACTTCCCGATCTTTCCCGATATTTCCTTGTATATGTTTAAACTATTTTAATTTGGCAGGTTGGTAGAGAAGGACTGGGATCTCTTGAACCGTGCTTAGCCACACGAGAGGGGGAGAGCATGGTTTGGGAACCCCAAGACTGACTGTAGATATTGCATATAGATGCGAATTTCCACTTAAATTTAATTATCTTTATCATGTTTCAACGTATTAAGTCCTTTTTTATATCTTATTGCTACTATTATTAGTATATTTAATTTTAGACAGAGAGAATACTGTTTTATTAAATACCAATAATACAAAATGCCACAACTAAGGGCAATAAGAAGTAGGGTTCCAAGTTTACATTTATACCATGTAACAAATAAAAGATCCAAAATTAAAAATTAATGACAGCGATAGTACTCGCCAAATACAATAATAAAAGCAAAATACAAATATGATATTCAATAATAAAAATATAATGGATAAAATAAGAACAAACTAGAATCATTTTTTCTTGTTTGTTTATTCTGTATATAAGATACCATTGAACAGGAACGCTAATACTTATTGCTCTCTGCTGTGTTACAATTCTTCAATGATAACTTTATTTTGAGAAGTGTAGGAACACAAATAAGTAAAAACTTATTAGTGCCAACGTTTCGGCCAGAATTTTAGGTTTTTATCAGAGCTAAGAACAAAATAGGATAACGATCATAATCATTAAATTGAGGCACAGAACACTAAGAAGCATAAAGAGATAACAGATTATGTAGACACATCCCTTGTATTACAGAAAGTGTACTACATACATTACAGGTATATTGAAACGGTATATAATAATATTTAATATAGTAATATTAAAATGAAGAATGAATGTAGAAAGTAATATAGATATGAAAATCAACTAAATAAGTATGTGTACAAATCGGAAATTGAAGTAATATATAATAAATATAAAGAAAAGCGTATTTGTGTTTATTTAAATATGTAAGTCGAGTAACAAAATTGAAGAAGTTGATATAAAGTTATACAAGCTAAGTAAGTAGTAAGTTATAGCTACAATGCATGCGTTATACAACATGGAATCCGTGTAGAAGGATCTTTAGATGCTTAACAATTTTTGGATGTTATCTTAAAGAATGGGAAATATGGCAGGGGTCTGTATAAGGAGATAGGAAGAATTTGCGAAAAACTGTGACAAGAGGAGAATGGATTTTCGTAGTTATGGAGCATATTTTTTAAATGATATTGGAGGGGATTTTATTGGTTGATAGAATCTGTTTTATTAAGTGTACATTATTTTCATGGAAGCGGGGATCAGAGAGAGTGAGAGAATTTTATTGTATTTATTGTTTTAGTTCTTAGCCCGAAATTCTGGCCGAAACGTTGGCACTAATATATAAGTTTTACTTATTTGTATTGCATTGCCACAATCTCCTCATATACAATTCATTGTCAACTATTAACTGATTATTAAAAAAGTATATTTTCTAAAAAAAAATAAAACGAAAAAAGTTTTATAAAATATCTTATTTTCCAAAAAAAAAAAAAAAATAATAAATAATAAAGAAAGAAAGAAAATAGAGACCAAAAAAGGTTTATAAATGGAGTCACTGCAGTAATTTAAAAACAAAATGTTGGTAAATATGCTTTCAACTGTAGCCCAAGTTAAAGTTTGCTCGTTCCGTTCCAACTCTCTTAATTCGTTAATTTATGAATACGCCTCCCAAAGGTTCCCATCACGGGTTTCACTTCTCTAGATCCTATTTTAAATGTTAATTGTGGCATGAAGAAATGATCTCTCCACCCTTGACTCGCACAATCTAAATGTAACGAAAAAAAAAACACTAAAACTTTTATTATTACTGAAAAACTCCCCTTTTAAATGTTTTATTGCTCCTAAAACTGTTCATGACGGAGTTTCTCCCTATGGTTCCGAATAAGAAAACTTTAACCGGGTAAAGTTCTGTCCCAACTAGTTTCCACTTTTCTTATTCAGACAACAACTTATAGGCCACGAGCTATTATTCTCAAGTTTAAAACATCTAAAACGCTATTGAACAGGTTTCGAAATTTAATACGCAAGATCATTGCACTAAACAAGAAGGCTATTGAGTCTCAAAAAAATAAATCATTAATCTCGTCTAATTTTCGCCCATTAAGGCATTGGTGTACATCTGAAAATCATACATCATACAGTAAAAAGACTTTCCATCCAGACACAGGATATAACAATTAAAAAAGAAAAAAAAATTGCTCAAAAATAATTGATGTCCAGCTGCAAACACCTTGTTATGACAACTGAACTAGAACCATCTCTAGGTAAAGAGGAGTTGCTAACATTTAAATATTATAATTATTCCAAAATTACGATAAAGTTTAAAAATCTAAAATTAAAATTACTAAAATGTTTCATTGATGTGATGAATACTAACTAAACCAGTAAATGAGAAATCCCAACCTAAATTCATAATTATTTATTTAAAATACCTAAAAACATTGATGTGGTCTTTAGAATCGGTTTTAAAATTAACAATACTATTGAAGCGTATATTTGATGTAGTATATATTTCTGAAATATATAATACATCGAGGTATTCTAATTTTATAAGTTGGTTCTCAAAATCAAATTTATGCTTAAGTTCAATACAGTTTTTCTTGGACAGTTTTTGTTTGGCAAGATAAATAAATTATTTTTTCTGAGACTACAATGGTCTTTTTGTGTATTTAAACTCATAAATAGTATCTGCCATTGGGTATCCTGTTTTAACAAAGATCATTTATTAAATATCAAATTAAAAGTATTCGCTACTAAGAAATATCCAGCAGAAGGGTTGTACTGAAAGGAATTTTTCATGGCATAATTAATCATATTCGATTCTGTTCGTAGCAATAAAAGTGGATAAATATATTATAAAAGAATTTCATAATTAATTAAAGGAGAAATGTTTTCCCGATTTCTGGAAATAAGAGTATAATAAAAATTCCAACTGAAATCGATCCTTTTATTATTTTTGCATACATGAAAAAATACTTAATTTAAAAAATAAATGATAAAATCTGTTCTCTTCCTGTTTTATTTATTTTAATACGAAAATTATTTTTTGAATTGCGTGTATTTCTTCATTAAACGGACATAGAAATTAATTTATAAATATGTATAAACTATGAAAATATGTAATGTATTCTGCTTATATTAAGTAAATATAAAAGATCCAATAAAGTCGGAAAAGAATAGCATTAGGTATTTTTTCCCCTAAAATAAATAACTCACAAATTGAGCTCAAGAATCGTAAGTTTGTATTATGACTTTTGTCCGTTATAGAGGAGTGAAAACTGTATGACCATTTAAATTGGTGTCCTAGAGTTTTTTTTTCGCGCACTTTTTTTAAAAAAGTAGTTGGAACCCTTTATTTCTACTACTACTAATAGCGCCCTGGAAGGGGGAAGATTTTGTTGTTGAAAAATCGAATATTACCATTTTTCTTATTGGAAGCAGATAGTTGACCGTGTGAAGAAGATTAAAGGAAGACGGTGAATGAAGGTATCAAAATAGTAAAAGAAAACTATTTGTTGTTAACCTACGTTTCGCCCCACTTTGTTCTTGTTCCCACTCACTCATTTTGGGAAAATTGTTCATTTTGACTTAGGGGACGATAAAACGTTAATTTAGGTTGAGAAAACGGATTCAAATTTTTTCACGATCGCGATACTCCCCATTACTATGTTATCCGTATATACAAGTGGAAGTAAAAACATATAACACATAAGTTTTAGAAAATTTTATATTTTCACGAAAATAAAACCAAACTTTCCACCAGGATGGAAGTTATGCCTTATGTCAGACCACAGAGTCAAGACTTATAAACCTTTGGGTTAAAATTCAATACTGGATGGTTTGAGATTCAAGGCTGGACACATCCACTCACATTTATGGACAAGGTTCCGTCAGCAAGAGGAAGAACCACCCCGTGACGTGAATATCTTGATCAGAACTTGCTCAACTGGCATTCAATGCTATTGTCCTAGAAATATAAGTGTATTTCACAGGAATATCTCCTAAATTTTCTAGGATAGTTGTTAGCGAAAAAGATGACTTTGTTACGAAAGGGATTTATGATTTTATTGATTTATACTAATTATTATTTCAAAAAAGGAAGATAAATAGTTTTGTTTTTAAATTACAATACAGGACTCTTGGGATATGTCTACATCTATAAATATAGATATATATGAATTCTGGTTATTTATTTTTTTTATTAATTCATATATTCAGAAATGTATAACAAATGACAGCATCGATTTGTGCCAAAATGACAAAAATAATAAATTGATTAAAATTATAATTGGTCTAATAAACTTAACTTGATCATACATCATTTAAATATGATTTATATACTAAATCTTGTATTGTATATTAATTATATGATTTAAACTGATATTTAAAGTGTTTAGGATTTTTTTTTTTACAATCGGAATCAACCGGCACTCTCGCTCAACCAGCTAGGACAGATAAATGGGGTTCCACGACTGATAAATTATTTATTCATATTTGGAAATAATATTTAACATAAATTTACGTTACAAAGATGTCAAAGTTATAAATAATATTTGGTATGAAGATATTATACTCAAGTGATTGTTAATTGTGTTTAACTCTAATTATATTCATGATTTTTTTAAACTCGTTGGTTTTGATTAAAATTCATATTGAATGTCAAAGAATTGTTTTTATCAAGAAACTTAAGCAAAAGCATCAACTATTACTTGAGGGTCCAGTTAGACCCTGTGGCGAAAACGCATCACTGGCCACATACCATGTCAAATGATACAAAGTCAAACGCATTTAAAATTAACATTATTGTTTTATTTTATTTATGTACTTTCGTTAGCAAAATTAATTATTAAAATTTTAAAAAAATAGTAATTAAAGTATTTGAAATACACAATTTATTTTACAAATAAATACAAACTCCATTTTTAGCTGATTGATGACATTTTCCCTCATTTGGTGGTATAGAATCTGACCATTTTATACAGAGACGTTCAGTAACTAAGAAAATAAATACCATTAACTTGTTTTGAACATCAAATCGTTTCCAAGTTTGGCTACGCTTTAGTGCATTCTGTCAGTCCCTCGAATATTTTCATAATAGCACTCACATATCGCTGAGCAACTGAAATGTTCTTCAGCCCAGTCAATGAATTTCATCTGATATTAATTAATGGAAATACACTTTCATTGTTTGGCACAGTTGTGAGAATGGTATTATTCCAGTAGCAAATGCGTAAGGCATTATCCAGGACATATTAGTTGTTTTATGTTTCTATATTAGTTTTTTTTTCCCAATATGATCCCAACTTCCACAGAAGTTAATTTATCTACAAATCGCAAAAATGTAAAATAATTGGCATTGATGGATCAGGGAATATTTTTACCGCTTTCTCTCTCGGAAATTTTCCACGAAACATTAGAATCACACTTCCACCTATCTCAGACTCATGTTTATATTTATTTTTGAGAGTTTTAGCTCCTAGATAAATTTCAAAATCAATTAAACATTTTTTTTTCTACCTCCTAAATTTTTATTCACATTACAAGTACAATATATACAAGAATTATATCCAAAACCTAAATTTAAATATATGCACATACAACTTGGCCCTTCCTTTGCCACGTGGCATTGTTAGGGAGTTGGATAGGTCCGCTAAGGTGGGAATACAATATTACTAGCCTAGTAGCAGCTGGCTGTGGGGTACAAGAACAGGGAGGGACCGCTCTACTGCTGCTCATTATATTATTCTATCACTAGGTCTTATATCCAAAATGGTCATAAGTTACTTAATAAGATGTGGACTAAGCCAAAAAGAATTTAAATATTCATTTCTATTAATAGAATACAATTTTTAGTTAAGATTATGAAAAAAAGAAAACAAAAAAAACAGGTAAAAATAATAATTATTATTTTTTACTACACAGATTTCTATGTACTCAATCATAACGTGTTGCGATAATGCAATACTGAGCAAAACAAACTCACTAGGAATAAAAATTTATATAAGCATAAAACGTATAGCAGCCAAATTGCAAAAAAAAAAGAGACCTGTAAAATGTCGAGTAAAATGAGACCTGGTGTAGGAAGTAGGCTAAACCTAGAGGCTAAATAAGTGACCTGTAGGGTGGGGATGGAAAACTTATCTACACATGTTCAGTCCTCTCACAACCCCCTGTTTGTCCTTTTGGTCTTCTAATCGGGGTATCTCATTCTAGCAACACTGGCACGCACTATTAATTGGTTAAAATGGACTACATCGAAAAAGGTTTTTTTTTTTATTTTTTTTTTTAGCTCCGCCAGAATAAATGTCATGTATTTATAAGAATAATCTTTCGAAAAATAATTGATGCTCCAAAGAATTTCATACATTTTTAAATCGGTAGAGCTAGAGAGGGTTCGGATTGGAGGGAGGAAGGGGTGGATTATTAAGGGATGTTATCTGACCATTATAAAGAAATACCAATCAAGCTGTTAATTCCGCATAACACCATAAAATCCGTTCTGTTATTGAATCGCTGCAATATTTACAGCAAAGGACAATAGATGGAGGGGACTTAAAGCATTTACTTTAAAGTAATTATTACATTCAAAGGATTAAAAGAATTTAAAAAGGCGGTTTAATTTTTTTCTTCTCGTAACAGATTTTAATTAACCAAGAAGGGTGACTCAGTGGGAATTTAACTCGATCCTCTGGCTCTACTTAGGGCTCGTAAATCCTGTTTTTGTCGATGATACGCCCTTATTCCCTTTTTTATCCTATTCAATACTTTTTATATAAAACATCACAGAGTGTTCTAGTATTTTTATGAATATTCGTTGGGAAAAATTAAAATATAATGATGATTCGGGTGGCGGTCAAAAAAGTGTACTCCAACTGTATATAAACGCTCGTGTTTTGACCTGCAACGTGGGTTGAAACTTAACGGTCTAATAAAAAGTTTTACTTATCCTATCTTTGATATTTATTTTGACCGCTAATCAAATCGTCTTGCTTTAATTAAAGTTTAATATAATTGGTCAATTAACCAGATTCCAAGAATTGAAATAATATTAAAAATTGTCCTAAATGATGAACTGCACCACAAGTTGTGTATTAAGTCTTTTTATTTTAAGTTAATCTATAAATTTCATAAATTTTTTATAGAGGAATCTTTTTTTTTTAATAATCAATAAAAAAAAAAGTTGCTTAAATCACTATAAAGTTTTGTTAACTCATTTATTGCACGGTTTTATCAAAATAAATTTATGTTCTATTAGATTAAAAAAAAACTATATCCATTTGTTATATCTACATTAAAATATCATTTTACATATTCATTATAAATAATAAGTATATTTTAGTTATTTGTTATTGATTTTGGCTAATTCTTTGAGGAAAGTTTTATACAAAACAGGAGGAAGTTTTCTGACTATTCTGCAACATCCCCTAATTAATCTTTTTTTTTAGCTTAAACCTTGTTACGAAAGGAAGCTTTTATGAAACTGAAATATTTTTAGTTTAGTAGGAGGTTGCAAAAAAAAAACAAAAAAAAACAAAAACAAATAATTACAAAATTTATCAAAAACAAAGCCTCCTTCATAAGGTTTTAACAAAAACGAATTCTACTTTTTTTATTTTAATTTTTAGAATATTTTTTTCCAGTTTACTTAACTGCGAGTTGAAATTACCTAACTTTTCTTTATTATTATTTACTAAAATTTACAACTATATTTTTAAAAAATACAAGTAAATAATGACTTGAATTTTGATCCAATGCCATGAAACAGACTTGTGTAGAATCTACCCATCGGCCGACTTTCAATATCCTTTCTACACTGAAAGGTCCTAGGGCCATCTTTTTTTCAGACGTCTAAGAGGATTATCAAAAATTGAATAGGAAATGAGGTTAGAAACAAGTTGCCTTAGGGCAGTTAGGGAGTTTATCCTGGAAGGTTTGATATTTGTTTCCTACCAAATCGGTTAAATATGGAATATACAGATTATTATAGATAATGTTATTTGTGACAAAGTAAGGAGGATTTTACGAAGGATTTAGGATTGTAAGGATTGGGTACAAGAGAAATTAGATGATTTTAGTTGAGCCACAAAACTTAACCCTTTAAGTCCAAATAGGCCTTATTATAATCAACAAATCATTACATATCTTTGTTATTTCGTTTAAAATGATTGTAACATAAATCTCGCATTTAGGTAGGTTTTCAAGCAATTTCAAATCCTATATTTCTTTTCTTATATTGTTAAAATTATTTTTTAAATCTGTCCATGCAACTAAGCGGGCTGAGGCTTGGTTTCAAACGGTTGTGGGTTCGAATACAACATTTTGCTAATCATTCATTAAAGTTGGAGATTAATTGTTTTTCATTATGCAAAATATACATCTAAGTTCGGCTTTGGAAAAATGTACGGTTTCTACTAGCGTTTGCTCCTAAAATCACTGTGTCAAAGATTTTTCGATAATTTTAGAAAATAGAATATTTGGATGGCTTATTTTTTCTCATTGCAGTAGGGAAATTTTGGAACTAAATATTTTTTTCTATATCTATCAGAACCAGCAGAGATATAAAATGAAATGTGCTTTTGCAGACGCCAATTTTCTTATTTGTTTTCGGGAATCTTGGGGAGCGTTTGCCTATAATGTTCTCAAGAGATCAGTATTTCGAGGTTTATGTAACATTTGATGCTCTCCTTTTGAGATTTTATTTTTTGAAAACCATTAGAAGATACATACATAGTATTATACATATGTAATTAATATAGACCGTAGTAGTCTTATAAAAGTTTAATATCATAGTTTTTCAAAATAATTGTCAATGGATATTTTATGTAAGTACTAATTAACATACTAATTAGGGCGAGAATCAATTAGAGTCCTCTATACTCATTACATAGTAAATAGTGAACAGTTTGAGCTATCGCACTTGGATGTTTCCCCACATTGGTGTTTATCAAGGTTTCATGATGGTTGCCATCCTATCCTTTGTTATGACTGTTGATTTTACCCTGCTAAGCTCTCGCCATGTAAAGCATCTGTGTACTTTGCATAGTTCTCTCGTGCTTCACAAACGGTGTATTATTTTCTGTATAATTCTGTTAATACCGAACTAAATTATCACATCAGATCGTCTCCTTCTTCATCCCGTCCTTTCTCATTCCATCATATGTGTGTGTATATATATATTTTTTTTTTTCATTTTGGTCTTTTATTTATTCAATGTCTATTATGTTTATTGATAAAATTTCTATAACAATTTTTGTTCATATCAACAGAATTATAGAGGAAGTAAAAGACTGCTTTAATGGCATGAGGATAGTATATAGAATACACACGTGCTCCATAAGATGAGAGCTCAGTAGATATACCAGTATACGCAGTTGTTTTTGTGCATTGAGTATGCTGTGTACTGAGTATACAATTCTAACTTATATGCAAGCTTTATCGGTTGCTTCGCTTATTTGCAAGGAGAAATACAACGTTCCTCATATGAAGCGTCGATTTCAGGAACCATTGTTAGAACCAATTTGATGTGCTAATACGATACATCGTTTAATTTTATTTCATCCTCAAAATAGAAAAACACATAAATTTTTTTTTATTAATATTTTCTTTAATCGGTCCCTGTTCTGTCTGTTCTCTTATTGAATGAGAAATAAAATAATAAGAGAAGTTTTGAATTTAATAAATAAAAAATCTAACAGAAAGTCTGAACATTTTCGCTAGATTTAAAAATCTAGTTTCCTTTAATTTATAACATATTATATATTTTGAATCCTTAGAAATAAATCTTTTTCAAAAACAAATCGATTTTAGAGTGTGTTCCACCAATATGGTTTTAAATGGGTTAAATATTAAAATTTCAAGGTTAAAAATCAACTCTGGTTGGTCATCTTTTTAAGTAATCTTTTTCGTGACAATAGTACTTTTTCATTGCGGTCATAGGTTTCGTGGGAGGTGACTAGGCGAAACATGTCGAAACTCGCTGTGTGCACTGATGCCTTATTGGAAGAAGCGCTGCCAATGCGTTTTTTTTTTTTTTTTTTTTACCTTAGCCTCATAATTGGCAGTGATCAGGGATTTCGGGTAAAATGGCTTTAGGTTATAAGTAGGTTGTAGTGCAGTACCACACTTGTCCTTCAATTAGTTTTTTTAGTTAATCCTTAGATACTTTATCTGTTAGAGACAAGTTATTATTTCTCCTTAGATTTTGAATTTCAGAATATAGGAACCTTTTGGCCCTTGGACAGATTTATTTTTGAAACCCGGGGCTGAAACAATTTTAAACTTTTAGACAAATATATATGAACAATATTTTCACGCCTATCGTCATTTCATTCGGTAAGGTTAATATGTTCTGACAATTCACCGTCAGGGTCCATACATATGACAGTTAAACGTGGCAGTTTATGTAACTGTCAGCCCACTGACAATACTTGTACTATTAACAATCACGCCAGACCCACTGCGACATTGCTGTCATGACTATAACCATCAAATGTTTATACCATGGTAGTCGCTTACACTTCCGCCGCAATAACGGAAACTACGATAGTTCATTGGCTATGTATACGTGTATAGATCAATTCAAATTTACAGCTTTATATCACTACCTTTTCTAAATAAATAAATATTTAAATCTCATATATGTGTAAAATAAATAATTTCCAACAGAAGTGTTATTCTTACAACACTGAACTGTTTTTTCATATTTACTTGAACCAGAAACAATCTTGTGAGAATCACGTTTATAAAACTAGGGTTAAAAAGTTAGGTTCTAAGACACATAGAATTCTTAAAATTAAGACATGCGCTTTCTTATAACTAATTTTAAACTATAACCAATACAGTTTACGGTATCCTATCCTCAAATCGATTTTTTTTTGTCCTGTGTTGAGAAAGATACGGAGTTTTCGGTGTGGACCAGTCAGCCCGGAGAGGCAGGCCACTTCAGTAGGAAAGTATTGCCTCACAAATCCTCTAAAAGAGGAACCAACACCACGATATCCCGGTATTTCGTTCCTTTTACTTATAATCAAGGTTGATATAATAAACAAAAATGTCTTAAAAATTTATTCAAATAAAATTGAATTCATAAAAAAGAAGAAAAAAATTATTCAATGATACTATACAGCCTCGTGATCTTACATACAATGTCATTAAAACTGGACCGAATACATCAGAACAAATATAGAATTTATAGTCCAATAAGGATTGATAAGTGAGGTAGTAAGGGAATATGTGCTGTGTTAAGAAAGAAAGAAAAAAAATTTAATTCTAGTAATGGATAAAGAATTTTTAAAGGTTTTAGCACCTTATTGTTCAACTCAGGGGCTTACTTAAACCCATAGGGTAATTTATTGGCTATCTCACAGGTGGTCAGCACTATTTTATTTTTTGTAAGTTATATTGTTTTAATTTTAAAAAAATCACTGATAAACAAGCCTTAAGTGACAATAACTTCACTGACAGATATTCATCACACGAGACCTGAGAATGATACTGCAATGCCATGACAGTGAATGTTATCGCGATAGTAACTGATATATAGTTAACACTATGGCTGTTGCTGTTGTGGCTGTAAAGTTTAACCGTATGAACGAACGCACTTCAGTAACTTTATTCCTACAATTTGCTCTGTCAGCTTTCTCGAAACTGTACTGTCATAATGGTAATTACTATACAGTTCAATTATTGCAGTAGCTGCTACATTTCCTGCTGTGACGGCTTTACGTGACAGAGATTGACGCTACGTTTACTAACTACTATCGCGCCCGATCTAGTGTAACAGTACTGTCATGATTGTAACGTATATTTGCGTTTTTATTCTAACAATGTAGATTCTAAATTAAACTAAAATATGAATTTTACAATTAAAAAACATTGTTAATAGGTTTGGCATGGTTGTCATCTACAGGTACTGACTCTGGTTCATAGTTTAATAACACCTTTTCTAAAAAGACATTTATTCAGTAACAATTCAAATTCAACTGGAATAAAATGTGAATTTCGTTTTTTTACTTAATTTTTTTCGTTCTGTAATTAGAGTAAATCTAATGGGAGTAAATACATGTTACTGAAACCTCTGGACCCCTTCTACAAAATTATGAATAC
Organism: Halyomorpha halys; assembly: GCF_000696795.3. Lineage (NCBI taxonomy): Eukaryota > Metazoa > Arthropoda > Insecta > Hemiptera > Pentatomidae > Halyomorpha > Halyomorpha halys. Next base: position 39,454 of record NW_027116146.1, read on the forward strand.
AAATAATATTATGGCAAAGAGTATATTATATTAGCATAAATTAGTAGTAATTAATGATAATATTAATTTTATTTTCAAACGCTCCTAGGTGGCACGCTGGAGAGTTAACGCCAAAACCTTTTAATTTGTTTAAAAAAATTAAACTTAAACTCATTTAAAGAGCTATTTATATTTAAAGCTTTTCAATAATTTTTATAGAGTTATCTTTTAAAATAAAATGTAGTGATTAAACAGTTATCCATTAATTTTAAAAATAAAAGTTATCCAGTTACTTTTATTGCAAATTTTTTTTAGAAAAATCAATTTTGGTTTTGGACCCTGGTACAGGTTGTATTAGGCAAGTGCAAGGTTGATGACCTCTGCATTTACTAGTGTTTCTATTTCACAGCAGTTATAGTATTGCAAAGATATGTATCACGAAGTATAGATCACTTCTCCGGCCCTCAGATGCTATAGATTTCGACGAATAAAGCATCAAATGAAAGAGAATTTCATGGAGAAGTGACGAATCTCAATTTCGATTCATAAATTCTTACTAGAACTTTAGTATAATTCGTTACGAATGTGAGAATTGTTAGACCTCAGGTAGAGGTAAGTCTGGATCTTTACGGTTCAAATTGAATTTTATAGATTTCGACAAGAGCATCGATACCCAACTACGTTCAACTGGAACGTAGATTGAGCCTTGTGTTTTAAATTCCAAAAAAGAATCTTAGACAGATCCTGCTCTTTTTCATTAATTCAGTGGACTCTTTGGGCAATGCTGCGTGCAGATTAGCATAATTGAGTTTAATTTTACCGCCAACACTGGAGTTTTGTTTCCGTTGGTGCTTGGCAGTTACTTTTTATAATGAACTGTTATCAAGTTACATTATTAAGATACTAAGGAATTATCACCAAGAAATATTGTGAATATTATTTTATACAGATTTCTTGATCTACTTTTATCTAACTAGCGTAGTCGTAGGATGAATAGTGTTTAGGTATCTAGTATAATATGTCCGATTTTAGCTGTGGCGATTATTTGAGGAAACGGTTTAACCGATTTTCACGTTCCATGGTTCACATTAATCAACTAGACGCTGCGGTGTTTTGAATCAAGTTCAGTTTAAGAAACTGAAAATGTTTGTAACAAATATTTTTAGTCTGTTCGCCTATGCTTATGTAACATTTTGTGAACAGAATTCTACTAATTAATGGTTTTATTGCTTAAATTACATGGCGTTATTCCAAGAACGTTCCAAAACAATTTGAGCTCAAAATATTGAAAACAAAATACAATAGAAAATATGTTAAGTCTCTCTGTTTCTTAGTATACAACGTTTTATTTTTAAGTGAACGTATCAAGCGATCACCAATTTTCGTATCATGAATTGTTCTGTGAGAGCCATCAAATGTTTTGAGTTCAAGGTACTGGAAAATTATTGATCCAAATTCTTTTAGTTTGCACGTTGGTAGATATGTAAATTTAATTAAATTAAAACTTTACACCTACAAACCACGAAGGGTTAGGGTAGGTGTCGAATTTAAGTAATCCGATATTTTCTAATTTGTATAAAGCCGGGGTCGGGAGTCTCATTTTCTGATCCCCCCCTTGCCTCGGACACCGGAAGAGTCCGAAGACGCCGCCACGGCCTGACCCTACCATCCGCCAGAGTCCAGGACATGCTGGCCAGCCTGCGATCGAGACAGACACATCTTTCAGGCACCAGGCGAAGACACAAGCTTTACACCATTTTGCCCACTGCCCACCTGGACGAGGAAAGCAGCTAGAAGACGTCACCAGATAAGCCATTATTCCTATAAGACCCCAATACTCTGTCTTATATTATATTATATAATCAAATTAATTTAAATTAACATCACTAAAAGGGTCTGCCCCTCCAAGAAATTGACATTTTGAAATTAAGAGAAAATATATGTCTTTGACATAAAATTCTCACATTTTCAACACCACCCCTTTGTTGCACACTACTTTAATTATAATTTTAAAATACAATCGGGGTACCTTTTGTAGTACAAAAGTACAGCACAAGCATGTAAACAGTAGGTGTATAGCATTTGTTTTTGGCTAACAGCTCAACCACTTTATAAATGTGATGTCTCAAATCACTCGGTGATATCCGAATATTTTGAAACTGAGCTCAAAATAGGGAGAATTTTTTTTTTAACCCTAAAATTTTGTTTCTAGGGAACGTCTGGCCACCTGTGCTTTAAAGCCGTAAACTTCGACGTTTTAAAAAATCGCACACGTGTCAAACCTGAGTCGAATTTATTTTAGAGAAGTTCTTTGGATAAAATTTGAGAGTTCTCGTGGGGGTAACCTCCTGGGCTCTAATAAATAATAGATATAAAAATATGTGGGGCGGTGCGCGCATCAGAGAACTTTCACTCGCCATCCTACTTTTAGTACAAATTAGTTTGGATATAAGTTTATGTTAAAGTTGTGTCTCTCTATTACGGTCTATTCCATTACTACATTTCTCATACAGGTAAGTAGAGATAAAAACTAATTATCGTCATAAAATCCTTAGGAACACGAATACATCACTTTATAAATTTAGTTCCTTTATGCATTTTTCGTAACTATACCCTACCTGCTAACAATTTATATGTTAGGAATTATTTATTTATTTATAGTGTTTAGTATGCCAACGGATTATTATTTATCTGTATGACTACTCTTTCTTCCGGAAATTTCTTTTCAACCTGGAAAAAAACATTTCGTTCAGGATATTATCAATTTTTTATTACTACTAACGAAAAGAGATTGTTAATTATTTTAAATAAACTAAATCAAATGGACCTACTTTGTCTTGAAAAGTTTCTAAAACGTTATCTTTAATTTTTATGCAATAATTCATCAATAACTAAGGAGATACGATTCTTTTAACATTTTCCTGATCAGAGACATTTTTCCACAAAATTAGAGCAAATATCTGAAGTTCAAAATAAAAAAAATAAATAAATAAAAAAGTAAGGAATAATTGGGTGAAAAAAGGGGTTTATCGAATAATTTAGGAAATATGATTATTATTGTTTGGCCATTTTTGTTAACGTTCAAGGACTATGAATTAAATTGTTATATTTTATGCATATAAATTCGGTTATTAAGTGCTTCATGCTTTGTTTATCTCTTCATCGGTCTGTTATTTAAAGAAATACCTCTCTCATCGATCGGCTTTCAATGTTATCTAGTGGTTGAGGTCTATTGTATTTGTACAATAGAGCCATGTATCAAATGGGGAATATTCTATCTAACCAAATGACCTTTAACAAAAAGTATAAGTTTTTGTAATCATAATGTAATCTATGTTGCGCCCAAATCTGTTAAACAATTTCAAGATTATCGTCAAAAATTATTAAAAAACTATTGAATTATTCGATAAATGGGAGGTATAAAATTCAATATTACTTGGGTTTATTATGAACGTTCAATATATGGTCCGGTATTGCAGAAAGAGAGAGAAAAGTATTTTTCGGATCCGTTTCCATGTTCCTGTTTTGAATAGGACAGAATGGTGCAGGATGTTTGCTAGCTTGTGGTTTTTGTGGGTTCTAATCAAAGCTTGTTTACGGGTTTCTGTTTGCCTCCACTTAATAAAACCATAATGCATGGATTGGCCGATCGCCAAAAGGCCAGGGCTCAGGGCAAGAATGGGGGGGGGGGTTTCATGTTCTGAAGTGATTAAGTGCGCTTCTTGTTCATTCTGATGTACCATGTGTTCCAATTCCCTTTGGGCCCAACGTCCTTTTGTTCCTGCTTATTATGGTGAATCGTGTTGAAAATACTTGAATTAAATATATTAGCTACTGTAAAACCCCGCTTATCCGTCCTAGTCAGGACCGATACCTCACTGGTTAATCCAGAATTCCAATATTGTTTATTAAATATCATTCGAATGATTGAGAAAAAAACATTTTGAACACATTAAAACCACACTTTTTAAATAATGTATAAAACAACATAGTAATGAACATTTTTATAACAGTTTTATTATATACATATATATTTTGTTTTTCATATATTTGTAATGTTTTAGCCTTTTTTCTATTGAATATTCTCAAACATATTCCTCTTCACCCCAATCACATAATTAAAGAATATTTTCATATATACAACTCTTGGAAGCATTTTTTACAATCTACTTAAAATTCTGGTTGCTTTTATGTTTTAAATTTATAAAATAATAGTATACACACTTTTTTTCTTTTTAAATTATATAAGCAAAGAAGTGTTTTTCATTCCAATACAATCTCTAATATTGACTGAGCTCATATGTAATAGGCCAAAATAAAAATACAATAAAAAACCTAATATACAAGTTATTCGTATTTTAATGTATGATGAAATTAAATTTATTAGACCAATTTAAAATAATTCAAAACAATTGCTTTGGATTCCTACATTGTATTCGAGTGTGCTAATGGTCTGTGAGATGTTAATAGTCACAATCAGTCATTTCGTTTTGTTTTATTGAGTTTTTTCAGTACCTCATTTTGTATTCTTTTTACCACCGGTTAAGTTGGTTTCTACAGCATTTATTTTGTCGGTATGTTTTTTGTAAAGATGATTTTTTTCGTAGAATACTCTTGCTTTTTATAGGAAAAAAAAATTAAAATTTAATAGGATATGTTAGTTTATAAGAAACACTTCGCAAACAGGCATGAAAGACGGTTATAATTAATAATAGTGATTAAGAAAAACTATCTCATTATTAATTAATATAATAAACATAGTGGTCAACATCTACAACACGTATCATGTCTCATTTAATAAAATTAAATTCAAAAACTTTTTTTTTAAATTTCAGGGAAGTATTTGGCTAATAATTATTAGTATACCATTAAGTCCCTTGATTCTGAATTTGGTGCATTTATCGGCTATGACACTGTAAACATAAAATACAGCTCTAAATCCGCCTCATTAAAACTTCCCTGGCTATGTTAGCTACAAAATACATGTTCCATACCTCAACCAAAAATGCGTCAAAAATATTTATAAAGCAAAAATTAGCTTATTTAGAACTTTTAAAAAAAACTTTAATGTAAAAGTGTAAAAGTGTTAAAGATGAAATTATAACAAACAAATGCTTGGCTCGCAAATATTAGAGCTTGAAAGTGGTTCTCTAGCAGTGGGAATTCATAGATGGGTGGGTAATTCATAGCCCATACTATAAAGGAATTTGCCTATTAAAATATGAAATACCAAAATATTTTGTGGGTGGTCGCGTAAGTTATTGTCTTAGGCCCTCATTCATCTTTGATCTTTATGAAGAATTAAATAGACCGAGAGAATTCTCGAAATTCAGTCTAAGGGAGAGAAGTGGAATATATTGCTAGGAAATAAGGCGTTAATGGTCGGAAGCCGAGGGGAATGTCATGGTAAAAGCAACAGTCAACTGAAAAAAATAAAAATAAAAGAACTAGAAATTCAAGAGGGCGAATAAATGCCTCTGCTGTTGCCAAATATAAGTCTGCTTTATATTCTTAGCGTTCATTCCTTCCTCAAAGGATCTTCTTTATTGATATTTTCTCATTTCCTCTATAATAGTGTTAAGTGAATGATACAGCTAATAAATTTGTCATTCCTTAGCAAAATTATTACACCGAATGTATCACTGGTATTGGATGGAATACATCTCTCTCTCTCTCTCTCTCTCTCTCTCTCTCTCTCTCTCTCTCTCTCTCTCTCTCTCTC
>NW_027116146.1:45473-47955 GCF_000696795.3 Halyomorpha halys
TCTCTCCCTCTCCCATTCTCTCATTTTTGTTTTGTTCTTTGTTCTTGTGATCATTATCAAAAATGAAAAATTTATAATAAAAATAATATAGTTGTATATATCAATCTATCATTTATTTAATTTTTTTCAATTTACCTCTTATTAACAAAAAGATCAGTGCAACAGATAAAATAATCTTCCCCCTGGCTACGCCCTATAAGAGGTTTATCTGTACAAACATTTTTTGTCTTTTCATTCTCCCTTCACGAACGTAATCCTACAAAGAAATAACTAGGAGCCTTTCGAGTCAACCCGAGATATCTGGAAGAGTTATCGGAAAGGTGATGTATTACGGTAAGAAGGGTTCCGTACCCACTTATTTACTCGAATCTCATAAGAGATGAGTCTAAGCTTGTCGGTCGTGTTACTGGAAAGTTAAGTCGACAATATAGAGGATGAGCTGGGACCCTGGGATACCTTCAGCCAAATCCAAAGATCGGAAGGAATATAGGGCGGCTCTCTCCCCGTCTTATTGTTTCCCTTCTCTCTCCACTTTCAAGTTAATAAAAGAAATAGGAAGAGATTTCTCCTCCATAGCCTCAAGGAGAACGGATACTGAGGGGGTTAAGTAAAATGGGTCGCAACATTCATTGTGTTCTATCAAATCTTATCCCTTCTAAGCTGTTTTTTCTTATACTATTTATTAGCCGAACAGACGTCCTGTTTCGACAAGTGTACGTTAGATTTATTCCACATTGCCAATTGTAATATAAATATAATATAACATAGTAGGACCGTATACTTTGTAATTACCTTCTTTTATTTATTACAACATTTTATAGACAAATATATAAACATAACAATGTCTGCTTTATCCAAATTATCTCTTTTATATTTACATTTGTTTGGAGACGTAATGCTGTTTTGAAAATAAATAAGGGAGGGAATGTTGCCTGTGGAGAAGTTTTGATTTTTAATTTTCATTGATTGCTACTAATCTTTTTTTAAACTTATGTTTAACTAGCTCCAATTCACACTGAATTTTCACAACTCTGTTTTTTTTCTTTAATTATTTATGTTTCTATATCAACCTTCTACCTAACTATTTCTAACAAGGGGAATGGAAGAGGGCTATCCGTACGGTTACCAACAAATTCTAACTATAGTGAGAGGGACGAGTTTTCATTTTATGGTTCCACCAAGAAATAAAACTCTACCCTCCCAAGCCTAATTTGACCACCATCACTGCAGGCACGTTGCTAAGGCAACGCCGGAACTCCCTTCTGTACAAAAGACATTTAATGGCAATATTAATATTTGAAAGTAGGGTTCATCGATACCAGGTTGACGCTTCTTTAAAAACTCGTTACGAACCAGTGACGAATAATTTTTATATAAGTGACTATCTGAAATTTAAACATTAAGAAACAATATCCTAAGCATTTTCCGTGAGAAAAAAAAAATGATAAAAAAGTAAATTATAGGTGACCACAGTAGGCTGTGTTATAGACTGAGTAGACTGAGTAGGAGTGGTCTAAGTATTGAATCAGATATCTTGGGGATAAATTTGATTGAATTATCACATTTACAAGTTTAGCTGCGTTTTAAAACATATTAATAATTCTTAGCACTTATGTTAATTAATTACTCTTTTTATCATAAATTTATATTTGTATAATTATGTTCCCATATCAGAATCTTAAATCTAGTTTTAATGAGGTTAAACGAGTTTAAAATAGGTTAAAATTAGCAGGGTGGTCATTATGTCCACTGATTGTGGTTGGTGCTGACCACATGACAATATGGATAAAATAGACAACATTAGTCTAGGGCATAGGGTTCCTATGTAGATAATGGGCTGCTTTAGAGCTATAGATGACGTGAGTTAATGATTCAGAAATCATCAAATAGCTAAAGGATTCTAGTCTTCAATTAATGATTTAAGCATACCTCAAACACGTCGGATATAGTTAAATATAGGTAAAGCATTTTATAAGAAAATAGCTGACGGCATGAAAATCAATAGACTTGTTATAGAAATACTCAAAACTTTTTAGAGTGAATGTTATGTCCTGTTAATCAATATTAAAAACTATTTTGTTTTACTTTTTTTCATAAAAAATAAAAGAAAGAGATAAATAAAAAAAATATTTATTGATTTTGTCCATGGGATTTGACATGAGACGCATAATATATTAAACTATATTATTTATAATATATTAAAAAAATATATATACTGAATTCATTAACATTTATTTAATATAATGTTTTCATAATGAATATAAATTATTCGAATGTTCTAAACGTATGTTAAAAGCTGACCGTAATTTAATTGTTTATTATGGATACATTTTCAAAGAATTTAAATTTATCTGTATTAATTATATACCCAATCCGAAAGGAATAGTCCCTATTTAAATAGGTTTATTACTTTAATTCCAGGAAAATGAAATTAGGAAAATTAAGTAGCTGCATAAACTTTATTAGATCTGAAACTGATTAT
>NW_027116146.1:48210-55272 GCF_000696795.3 Halyomorpha halys
TTTTAACTTTGAAAAAAAATGTTTTTTTGTTGCTGTTACACACTGTACTAAATAGGCATCTCGTCTTGGTGAAAATTTTCCATCAAACGTAAAAACAATTATAAAAAAAATTATAATTATGTAAAATTTATTTATTTTTTAAAAATAGTTACTCGTGTTTAGGATATATTGTGGGTGACATGGATAGTATAGTGTAACCATAATGTGAGGTGATAGTGTAATTTGCTCGGTGGATGACACTTAGCCTCCTCATTAAAAAGAGAGAAGGACCCTCCAATCCCATACCCCGCCACTTGTCCCCTCTCCCATGCATAGTGAACAGCTACTGAAAAAATTCGGTTCGCATCAAAAGATGATAAGGAGGTAAAAACGTCAACAACAGTTGTTATACAGGGCCATTGTTTGCTAAACCTGTCTGTGTCTTTCAAAACCTTATTTGTTAATGAAATCCGGTATAGATTGGAAATGGTTAGTATCTTAGTGATTCTAGATCAATGAGAGTGCATTAGATTAAAAAAGGAAATATTAGACATTTTTAGCAGCATTATGTAGATGGGAATGTGTATAGTGTAATCTTGGTAATCTAAATAGTACAACAGCCCAAGAGGAGAAAAAAGGCAGTTATTTCACCCCAATTTTCGGTTACTTTATTTTAAAATAGGTATAATTACTAGTCAAAATTTATGATTCTGCCAAGTATATATAACAAGGGAGAATAAAAAATGGCGGCCTTTTCAAAACGTTAAAAAAAATCAATTTTTCATTCGGAGCACTATTTGTCTAAAATTACCAACAACACTAGAAAATGTAAGTGAACATTATTTAAAGTAGAGTAAATTTGCTAAAATATAAGCTCTAATAGTGGTGTTTACGTCCAAAAGTTTTTAAAAAGCAACATTTCATAAAAAACGCACTGAAAAATCAGTAGTTAGTGAATTTATAATGAGAAATCTATATCCCAATTACCATACCAAGTAAAAGTGTCTATTAACACTCAAATTAAAGCTAATTTGATCTGCTATAAAGTAATTTATTACGTTTATTTTCGTATGATTAGTAGTTTTCATGATATTTGACAAAATGAATTCACAAAATATTGATTTCTAGCTGTTTGGACAAAAATTTTTATTTATGAAAAAATATATCTGAGAATCATACGACATACAGATGTCTGCCTGCACTCAAATTAAAGCTAGCTAAATGTACCATAAAGTAATTTATATTTTTTATCTTCGTAGGAGTAGTAGTTTCCATGATATTTGACAAAATAAATTTTCAAAATCTTGATTTCTAGTTGTTCGGACAGACTTTTTTGATTTATGAAAAACAATATCTGAGGAAGTATTGGTTGACACAGATGTCTTCAAGCACTCAAATCAAAGCTAGTTTAATGTGCTAGAAAGTAGTTTATTACACTATCTTTGTAGGGGTAGTAGTTCTCATGGTATTCGAATATGAATATGTATTTTTCACATGAAATTTTGTCCAAATGAATTTATTTTAGCAAATATATTGAAAACTACAACCCCTGCGAAGATACATGTAAGAAACTTTATATCACATTAAACTAGCTTCAGTTTGAGTACAATAAATCCCACCAAATCACACATTTACCCTTCGTCGTAAGCCCATGACCTCTTGCCCTTCAGTATCCTTTAATGATACCCCACTTATTCCTGTCGAACAGATCCGTTACTTAGGACTACATCTGGATAATCGATTGATATGGAATCCTCATACAAGACTAACAAGGCAATGCTCGTCGATTCCGACTATTACAACATTTACTAGAAAAACGGTCTAAATTGCCAATCCATTACAAAAGACTGATCTACATGACTATTATAAGGCCTATCTGGACATACGGAGTTCAGCTTTGGGGCTCCACTAAACCATCAAATTCCTCCCGAATCCAATCCTTACAGTCCAAAATCCTTCGTAAAATCCTTAATGCTCCTTACTTTGTCACAAATCAAGTCATCCATCAGGACCTCAATGTTCCATATATTGCCGATTTGGCCAGAAACAGATACCAATCCTTCCATGATAAACTTCCCAACCACCCAAATCCACTTGTTTCTAACCTGGCTTTATTCCTAGGCGTCTGAAAAGAAGATGACCTCGAGATCTTCTCTAGAAATGTTATTGGATTTCTATCAAAGGGTAGGTTCTCCTCATGTTTGTATCATGTCACTAGGTCACCTACAGCAAATTTACTTGTTGTATATATTTTTATACAGTTGTAAATAACAATAAATAAATTATCAAAAAAAAAAAGTTAGAGTACTGGCAGACATTTGTACGTCTAATACTTCCTCAAACCTTTTTTTTTTATTAATGCACAAAGTCTGTTCGACCAACTAAAAATCCACATTTTGTGAATTTATTTTATCAAATATCCTAAAAAGTACTATTCATAGTAGTAATCCGAACTGGCGTGAATATAAAAAAGTTACTTTTTCTGAGAAAACTCAGTAGACAATATCATCTTTGTTTTCAAATAAATGTGGACATGGGTAAAGGGCATTTGTAACTTCCCGATCTACTGGAAAGTTATTGTAATCACCGTGCAAATCAAAAGAGCAACTTTTTACAGTTTCGTTGGAATTAGAAATACATTATATCTATTGTATAAATCATTTGATTCTGTAAAACTAATTTAATTAATAGTAAAATATGTATATTACAAATTATCTTGGTAGAACCTTTTTTTTTATTATTATTACTTTTTAAATAAATGGATATATAAATATAAAGAATAACTTTTTTTTATTTATACTCTTTTTTTTTAACTCTTAAATGAACAATGTTATAGTTTTAACAAATTAAATCATCACTTATCATTACTGGGGATGTGAAATAAAACAATATTTTTAAAATGTAGGACATTGATTTAAGACACTGATCACTCTGCAGAAATAATAGGAGGCGAGAGATAATTGCTTATGGTTGAAAGTAATCCTAAGAGTGAAAACGAAAATGGGAGAGTTATTTAAGGATAAAGATTGAGAGTAAAATGGATCAAAATTGTGTATATTGGTAATAAAATAAACCACTCTTAAACAATCACATAATAAATAATTAATTATATATTTTTTTTTATTGAAACACATTATATCTGATTTTGACTATATCGATTTTGTTCTGACTACATTATATCTAATATTTATGAAATCTAGATGCTTCTTAACATCAATTTAGATTTTTAATGCTTAACATAATATACACATACGGTGAGGACATATATTTTCTAAGTAACAAATTTTCAATAATCTATAATTTACCACATTTATGTTATTAAAACTATGTTAAATAATATTATATTTTTCATGAATACAATTAAAATTAATTGAAGACATATAAAGGATGATAAATAGCTTTGGTCAGCTTTTGAGTCACAACTTACCCAACCCCTTGTGCATTGTCCCAAGGTATCCCAGGGAGTAACCATTTACGCAATGCACTTATACAATGTATACTTTTCGAGTTATGTGCAAATGAAGTTTTCTTTCCTTCATAACTTTTTTTGTTTGTTTTTTTTTAATCTCGGATTCATTCCAATTTTATAGAAATTGTTTGAGCCATTCTGGCGTTACAGAACAAAACTTTCACAATTTCAGTTGTTGTACACTGAGTACCAGGTATAGTACAGAGGTATTAGATGCCAGAACGCTACAATATAAAGAAAAGAATCGGTCAATTTTTTGAGGGGCTATTTAAATAAAAATATATACAACTAATAAAATTAGGAACTTTCATAACCACCAAGTGTATTCACATACAAATTTTCTATGCTCAAATTCAATTTAGAGTGGTTATAGTACGGATATTGGAGAAATATCGATATTAAAATTTAATTGTAGAAAAGTGTCTAGAGATGGAGTACAAATATCAGTATTACAAAATTAATTATATATTGTCTTCCGTATAAGATATAAGGATTAGAAAGAGGTATTATAATATAATATAGATATTAGATATTAGGTATTATAATAACGATATTTGATTCATTAAATCTGATATTATCATTTACAAATTTACAAATGAATTAATTTAAAATAATTATATAATCTTCCCGAATTTAGTAGGTAGTCTGTGAATAGATTATAATGATTAGTAAACAATTAAATCTTAGTGGTTTACATCCTTGCTATAAACATATAGTCTATTAATTTTTTTTTAATAATTAATTTATTGTTATTTATGACTGTACAAAAATATATATAAGTAAATTTGCTGTTAGTGATAAAATAACATGATATTTACATGTGGAGAATCTACCTATTGATAGGACTCCAATAACATTTCTACAGTAGGAGATCAACCATTTTCTTCTCCGACGCCTAGGAGGATTATTAGGTAATAAAAGAGAAGCCAGATTAGAATCAAGTGGGTTTGGGTGGTTGGGAAGTTTATCATGGAAGGATTGGTATCTGGTTCTGGCCATACTGGTAACATATGGGACATAGAGGTCCTCATGAATGAATTGATTTATAGAACTCTGTTACTTAAATATGATAGTTTTCATCTTCATTAGATAATAACGAACAAATGCTCATAGCTAATATTAGTTTACATGTTGTATCAGCATTGTCACCGTAAACTTTAATTATTTACCGGTATTTATCCTAATGAAGATTTTTTTTTTAGAATTTTTAACAAATATAAAATAAGTAACAATAATTTTTGTCTCAATTTTTTTAATTTTTGCTTCCTTTATTATTATTATTCAATCAATGGAACCTTTATTATTTCATTGGAGTGTTAAAGTACCATAAAATGGTTATATAATAGCAATAAAAAGGAGGCTAAATGTAGGAAAGCCCCATGGACTGCTTTAATATTGCTAACCACCTGAACTTGCTCTGGGGGGAGGGGGTGGAGGGATCAGGCCCCGGCAGGAAGCCAAATGTGATTTTTATCGGGCGATAAAGTTTCCCCAACACTACGCCCATGCATGGATTAAGCACATTTTCTTAAATAGATTTCGAACGATTTGCATTGTTCATTTTGTTAGCCACGGCCAATCGCTGGAACCAATTCCAGGGGAAAATTCTAATGTCAGTTCTCCATGTCGTGACTGCTCAATTAGAAATTAACCGATAATAAGATTACTAAGTCCTAACGAGTAACTTAATTGTGGATTCCTGGTATAACGCTTTTATTTTTATTCTTGTTAACCCTAGGTGTGCATACATGTTTTATTGCTACGAGTGAGTGAAAGCATTAATATTCCAAAATACTATTTTTCAAGTGCTATTTCGAATTATGAAAATAGCTCATCAATAAATTATTTATTCAAACGATGCCAAAGTAGTAAAAACTAAAAAAATTCAAATTGAATTTATTTGACTATTGTAATTGTTGTATTAACTATCAACAATGAAACTTAATTATATAAGTAATGAGAAAAAATAAAACTGTCAGGAGATTCCAGGCTTATGTTGCAGTCTAAACATGACACTTTTTTTGCTTTTCATTATTACTTTTTTTTATTTTCTTAAAGTTGCTTTTCATTGATAGTTTTGTTTATATTTTTTTTTTGTAGCTCTAATATCTACTGATCATGTTTGTAATTTATTTGTTGTTAATTATTGAAACTAAACCGGGACAGATAGGGTAGTAAAAACAAGATATTTAGTTCGAAGTTTTCAATTTGAAAAATGTGTATGACAAAAAATAATCACTTATTGCAGCTATAAAATTTTATTACAACGTCTTAATGAATATCACGCTGAGGACGGATTGTCTCCACTAAAAAAACAACTGCACCAACTGCTGACTGGGGTTCAGTTGATTCATTTCAGAATCAATAATGTTTTATATATAAAATTATTAATTAAGCATATAACAATTTATTTAATAAAATAATTTTTATACATTATGATTACCTTTTGGAAGAAGATAATCGACCATATGAAGTAGTCCGGGTGGTGGTCAATAAAGGTATCAAAATAGTATAAAGAAAACTATTTATTATTAACCAACGATTGGGCCCAGTTTGCAGGGCTTCTTCAGGGTTGTTAGATTGAAACAAAGATGACAACAGTTGTCATAAAGATGAGAAAATACGTTGATGACTAAGTAATCTTGATACATAATCAATTATTGTTTAAAATAAAAAAAAAAATGGTATAATTATACATTTTGTAACACTAATAAAAATATTGTAACCGGAAAAGAGCACGAAATGTTGATGAAGGCAGATAAAATGAAAAGGAAGATAAATATCACTAGAAACAATAATTAAAAAATAAAATAAAACTAACTCTTCCAATATTGGATAAAATTAGTTTGCAAAAGATTCATTGGAACTCTACTATCCATTAATTTCATTAGCTTATGATAGAAAAACAATGTTTGCCTAAACATTCACCTCATTAGAGATATTATCACACTTGCTGCCCTTAGTGCACTACTCAACAAATGGAAAATAATGATAATGCATCAATTAGCCCATGTGATCATAATTTGTCGTAGTTCCATTAACCTAAAAAAATTAAGATTTTTTTTCATTTTGCAGGAGGTATGCTATGGTGTGGATGTTTCATTCTTTTTCAGCCTTATATCATTATGATTAGAATTCATAATAACGTCCTGTACTTAAAAGTTATCTGTATTTTTAATAACATGACTTGCTTTGAACCGATTGTATCTATTGAACTCTTGAAGTATATTAGACTATAATTTAAAATCTTAAACTTTCTTTTTTTCAATATAAATATAAACTTTATCAATTAGTAGTTCATCAGTTACATTTTTATTAGTACCTCTGAATATAATTATTGGAGAAGCGTTAGCTAGAAGAAAACGCATTTTTTTTTTTATTCTTTAGGAAATCTTGTATTTTGTAGTTATATATTTCGGATTATAAAAATAATAAGATGAATTCCAACATAAATTCGAAAAAAAAATAATCTGGTGTGGTGAGAGCAACACACAAGCTAAAGTCAGTGATGAGGATAGGAGTTGCCCCCTTATTATGGTACTAATTATATATAAGTCAGAATAGAAACTATTGTCATAGAAACCGTGAAAATTTATGCATTTTTCATATATATA
>NW_027116146.1:55372-57936 GCF_000696795.3 Halyomorpha halys
CAAAACCTTTTTCTTTCTAAAGAATACTGAAATCTTTAAAAATTTTAAGTTAAATTTTAACAATATTATGATAAAGCCAGCTCTGTTATTTGTTTGCGAGACCTGGGCTATAACAGATACCTTAGAAAGCAGAATCAAGATATCTGAAAGGAAAGTTCACCGTACAATTACAGGGATGATCTAGTATGGAGAGCCTAACTGAGAAGAAGAAGTAACAGAGAACTGCTTGCAGAGACCGATCAGTCAATAAATCATGATATGAAGGCAAGGAGGTTAAGATGGGTGGAACATGTTTGAAGCAATCCATCAGGACGTATCTACACAACAATGAATGTCGCAATAATTGGCCAGAAACCAGTTGAATTGACAGAATCAACAAAGATGCGAAACAAGCAGGATGCAGCAAACTGGAAAGCAGTAGCCCAAACGTAGCAGGCAGGTGAAGGCTGATTCAAGCAGCCAGAGATCTGCAAAAGAGCCAAGGGAAAATATATATATATAAATATAGATAATTAAAAGTATAATATTGAGGATTGAGTTGGGTTCGTGGCCTAGGCACCAGTATTTATCAAGTTATACAAATAGTTTATTTTATTGTGTGTTCACTTAATTGCTTTAAAACTATTTAAACATCTTACCACGGAAAGTTTTTTTTATCTTATATTGATATCTTACCTTGTTTACTTCCCCCAATAAATAAACAATAAAATATTTATTTTGTTGTTTTTTAGCTCAACAGAGAATGGTAGACTATTAGAAGTGACATATTGTTAAATGGTGGTGATTGGGCGGCGACACTGGCGTATTTTGTATCCCCATCGGCGATGATCGAGTTAGGCAGGATGGGGGGAGGGGTCCTAGCCAAAGTTGATAATAGTGTTAACACAAATTGAATTTCGCTTTCTACGACCGAATTTCGATCGCAATCCACTTGCAATACTCTGCATGGATACGTAAACAAACTAAAATCATTTCTAAAGGAATTCCAATTTAATTTTTTTTAAGTACTATGTTTCTCTTTACTTGTTAATATCATACAATTTATATCTCCTTGAATAACATCAATATGAATCATTTGATCATCATGAATCCAACTGGATAAATAGATAGCTTAAAATCTAAGATACTATTTTTAGTTTGGATGACAAGTTTAACTCCATTCAATGTGAATAATTGATGTACCAGATAAAATCGATAGGACTTAGGTCTTTCATGATTGTAATGGATTGCCCTGAAATATAAATATATCATTTATGTCTACTGTAATCATCATTTAAAACATCGATTTCACAGTTAATATTAAGTATTTATTTTACGGGTAGATAAAAATTGGTAAATACAAAATATTAAAGCATTTGATGAATAACTAAAAGAAAAAAAAGGAAAAATTGAGAAAAGAATTCGAATCGGAAAAAGCTTAAACATCACGATCTTTCCCGTTTGCGTTCTTATGTACACGGCTTCATTGAATTTTGTTAGGCTATTGTATTTTTTATTAGTAAAAAAGTTTATATTTATTATTTTCACCATGAGAAATTCTAAAATAGAAATTTTTTTAGCCACTAAAACTACAAATTTTTAGTTTAAAACTTTTCCTAGCCATTAGATTTTGTTTTTCGAAAATTATAGAAACAGGCATAACTTTAACAAGATTCCACCAATCAACACAAAACTTAAGGGACGTGAGTTAGGTGCTAAGTGACAATGTTTTATACCCGCACGGCTCCAGATTTTTACTATTGAGTTCGTCTCCATCAAATAATCTACTCCATCTTCCATATTCCTGATTGTTCTATGCAACCTTTTTCAATTTGAATAAGGCTTCGTTTATCAGTAATTAGAATAAAGCATAATTGCTACAACGATTCTAATCGTGATTAGATAAGGTCATTGTTAAACAAACGTGACTGTGAACTGCTGGAAATCTCACCTCTTTAGAATATTAAGGTCTTAAGGTGGATAAAGTTTTATTTATTCCACTTTTTCCTTTTCCTTTTCCCTTTACCTTAGTGCCATCCCAGTTGAAGAAATGGATGGCGACTTCTTAACTCAAGAGGATAACACTTCACTGTCTTAATTAGCATCAGTTTCCTGGGGCGAAGATAAATTTTTTAACGCGGAATCTTCTTTCTTTGTTCATATTTAATTGAATTTGGGATCTCATTTCTAGCCTTCCATATTTAATCAGATGTAGATTGTAAAAAAATAATAATACTAATAATAATTTTATGAATTAAACGAGAACAAAATTTCTACTATTTATGCTTCTGAAATATTCTTCTAACTATCTGATTCTAAGGCAACCCTTTCACTATGTTTTATTCTTTACCCTATTCTTAGCACGGAGAAATATCTTAAAAATCAATGTATAATTTACAATCGATATTATATATAAGAAGACGGTCAGGGTTGCGGTAAAAAAAAAAGAAATAGATTTTAACTATAACAAATTATTTTTAACTATTGGACATTAAGTAGTTAAAAATTATTTGTTCTTTTTTGACTGCAACTCTGACCATCTTCTTATATTCAAGTTATATGTCAATTATATGTGTGTGTGTGTG
>NW_027116146.1:57986-115534 GCF_000696795.3 Halyomorpha halys
TATATATACACATAGATATATCTATTATAGTACAAGAGCCCGAGAGCAGCAAAACGGCAGTTACTTCACCCCAATTTTTGATTACTTTAATCAAAACTATGTATAATTATTAGTCAAAATTGATGAGTCTGGCAAGTATAGGTAGGATAAATAAAAAATGGCAACTGTTTCAAAATGTTAAAAAATTCATTCGGAGCTCTATATACTCAGAACTACCAACAACAATAGAAAACGTAAGAGAATATTATTTAAAGTAGAGTAAATTTTCTAAAATATGAGCCCTGATAGAGCTATTTACGTTTAATAGTTCTGAAGAAACAGCTTTTTAAAAAGCAACTTTTCATAAAACATTTTGAACATTATTGAACACTGGTGTTTCCTGATGTTGGTAATGTTAAACAAATATAGTTCCGACTAAAAAAATAATTTAAATAAAAAATTAATTTTTTTATCGTGTTATTATATAAATCATCTCGAAAACTCAGATCAATGACATTCATCTATGAACTCTGCATCTATTTATTTTATCATTTTCTCAATATATAAGTCAGTAATTTATTAATTCTAAAAGTTTTAAATTTTTTTATTTTGTTAAATTGTTTTCTTTTATTCTTCAAATCTAATATGTAAAAGATTATATTAAATGATTTTTTATTCACTAAATATTAAAAAACAGGATGTGAATTTCAGTAAAGTAGCTCAATAGCGACCATAGTGAAACATCATTGGGTCTGCTTGTACATTATGATTATGATTATTTCTTATAGAAATTATTTTGATTTTTTTTTTACTTGATTATTTGTATTATTTCAAAGTTTCAGTAATTTTAACATTTTAAATCGCTAAGAGTTTCTATTGCTGAAATAACTCCAATATTACAATTGTTAAAAAAAAATTAAATTATTATAATAACCATGTAAACCCCACCAGGCCAGTCTGACAATACACAAATATTAAAGTTAGAAAAATATTCTTTCTCTTCTCAAAGCAATAATTAATTACATAAAATAATAAATTAGTAACGCGATGCATTTTTACAAAATCTATAGCGTATACTTTTGTTCCAAATAATGTTTAATTCAATCAACATAAACAGAAAAATAGCAATTAAAAAAACTATTTTGTTTTTTATTTATCGATTCCAAAGAGGATTACTGTTGAAAAGTATTTTAGCAATAATTTCTAAAATTAATTAATTTATCTTTAGTTTGACATCAGTTGTGGAATTTTGCAGGGAATCTTTAACATTGATTTTTATTTATTCCTCTTTTTTTTATTCGACTTCAAGACCTAATTTCCATAAAGCCATTATCAAAACTACTTTTAATTTTGTTTATTTGAAATTGAAACAATCTTTCATTGTTAGCAATAATGAAAAATACATTAATATAAAATATGAAAGAACTTGATAAGTAACTAAAGGAGAAAATAAATGTTTTCGTGTTTCCATGGTTATTTGTCAAAATTTTTTATTATTTTCATGATTATCATAGAAACATAAAATTGGATAAAATCAAGTCCAGAAGATATTTAAGGTATTGTGGGTATGGCCAAAAAAATGTCTTTCTTTTAACATTTGTTTAGTTCATCTCGAATACCATTTCAAAATGTTCTCCTTAATAATACGTAATGCATTCAGAAATAAATTTTCATCAAAACGAGAATAATACTAAATATATGTCAATAACATCTCAGTTTGAATTTTCCCTAAAACCTTTATTATTATACTTGTCTTATCAGATATTTCTTTAAAATTTATTCATGAACAGTTGAGGAAGATTTATAAAAGAGGTAAATCGGTGATGGTGTGTAAGGCGGGAGAACTTTTTTATTCTTTCCTTAAAACAGAAGCACTTCATTTTCAACTTGATATTATTTAAATTTTAAAAGATCCTTTAATTTATGGCCCTCCTAAGCTGAGTCGAGAACTTGCGACTCTAAACTTTTATGTACCCTAGCCCCGAACTAACACTTGCAGCGCAGTGCTGCATCTCCTTCCACTCACTGGCATTTATAGGCCGGTAATTCTTTTTTAGGCTTCTCTTCAACTTTATGTGGCTTGGGCTATGTCAACAGTTTCACATCCTCTGTTACCGTTTTGACTTCCGTAGTTTATACTATTTTTAAAAAAAAGAAAATAAATAGAAAAGGAAACAAATAAAAATAGTTTAATAGATAAAAGGAACTCTTAATCTTTTCATATTTATCATCAGCAAAAATTGATATATCGGTGTTGAAATCTATGCCGTAAATTATTCTACTACGAAAAATAAAATCTATATTATAACATTACTGGTTGTTAGTTTATTCAGATATTATTTATTTAAAAATAACTTTTGACCCTTTTCCATCAACTTTATTTTTCTCCGACGTTTCGGCCCTTAGTAAAAATTCACACAACACATAACAACATACTTCTTCTGACATAATTACAATCGATTTGTTCATGCTATTAAAATGTTTTCTTCCTACTGCAAGCTAATTGCCCGATCAATTTTCTTTTAGAACAAATCTATTTATAAATTTATATCACATAATTTATTTTAATTATTTTCTAAAAATAGTTATCTACTTACAAATATTTGTATTTTTACTGCATCAATTTGAAATTTTAACAATTTTCATATATACACGATACACACTATTATGAAAATCTACCTTCACCATCCTTAGGGCTCTGTTTTAAACCAATTATAGTGCTAAATATATTTTATCTTTATTTGTTTAAATTTAATAAATAATTTTCTATTTGTATTTCTAAAATAAATATGATTTGAAAACCCAATTTTTATCAATATTTAGGTACATTTGTATAGATCAAAAAATTGCACCGAATTTTTTTAAGAGTTCTAAAAAATCTAAGAAAAGATTTTTAATTTATTCATTTTTTCAACGATATTATTGATATTTTTATATAAAATTTTTATGACCAATTTCCGATTTATTTTAATTTTTCTTAGAACTTTAGAGTAATGATGGTTAAGGTTTTTGGAATCTGATTAAAAATATACTGTATAATTAATATTTTCTTAAATATATACTGCTTCTAAAAATATTATCTTCATTATGTATATGTATAATGATATATACATTACTTATATGATTATATATACATTACTTATATTAGTTTTTAGTAATCACTTTATGAAATCTTAAAAAATAAAAAATAACAATAATAATACTATTTAATAATATCTAAACTAGTAAAGTAATTTATTTTAAACATAAATCTTCTCAGTGTATTTGACATTGTTTTGTTTTTATATCGATTTTCAATATTCATATCGATAAAGCTAATAAAAACAAAACACCCCGTCAAAATTTGAGATTTTACTAATACATTTTTTATTTCTTTTTTTTAAAGTGATTACATTTTCTATATTTCAAAATATCATCAATATCAGACTAATTTTGGCGTATATCTGGTATATTGCATTTTTAAAAATATAACACGTTTCTTTTAGATTTCTGTAATAAATAGTTCACTTTAATGTCATACACTCGGCTAACAATGGCGTGAAATTCAAACGCTCCTTGAATTATAGTTAATTATATTGCCAACGTGGATCTAAATGGGATGAATATTATTAAACATACATTTCTTTTATTATCGGACATTGAGCTCAAAGTGTTTAAGAAAGTGAATACACCAGATATTGTATTGTGCTAAAATCAATTAAATTATTTGATTTTATGTTAATATATTTTTATAATATTTATAAGTGAAATAATAATAGAATTAAATATCATTATATAATTTCTGTTTTGTTTTTAGGTAAGAATGCTTCATTCTGTATGAAATTTTATTTTTTCTCTACATCACGTGAGTAAATATTAACATAAGGAGGGTGAATTGTGATAGATTTTATGTTTGGAAGATTTGCTTTGAAATCATTAAGATTATTTATTACTGATAATTTATATCAGGAAATTTATTTTTCTTAGTTATTTGTGTACATATTCATTATATTTACTTTAAATGTTACGAAGTACATTTAAGCATAATAATTCCTTTTTCTTTTATTATCTTTTTTTTAATGATTTTAAGCTGTGGGGTTCAAGGATTCAACAATGTTTTTTCGAAAGTCTCTTCAATCAATCACTATATTGAAAAGGTATTTCCTAAATCCTTAAAATCTTAAATTTGTTTTCCCTTATATGTTAGATACTAAAACTTGATTATATATAGGCCGAAGGTTCATTATTTTTTTTAACTCATTTTAATATGATGGCTGAAAATCTATTATTTGCTGGAATTTCGAACTTTTATATTGTCTAAAGATAAGTTTAAAATTTTCGAAAATAGTGATTTGATTTTTTTTTTTTAAACCAATCGAAATTTGGTTTTTATTAAGTTAAAGAAATAATAAATTTTACTCAAATAATAAATATTAATAAAATATACATGAGAAATCTCTTAATCTATACAATCTTACCTGTAATTTAGTATCTTCATTTTTTTATTATTATTTATAATATTGAAAATATAAACGCCCTGAGAAACGAAATCGGTAAAAAAAAGCTGGGAATAAACAGAATTTTAAATATTTTATTACAAATATGGTACTTCCAGGGGTTGAAAGTTTAAAAATAAATTTTAATTATGTTAATGTTTAATATTGCGTATAGAATAAAAATGTTTTCATTATTATATAATGTTTTCTCCTTTTTCTTTTCGATTAATATTTAGTTATAAAAAATAAAGTTCACTAATAAGAGAAACACTCTAAAATAACAATTATGTTAAGTTTACATTAACAAAATCCGTTGAAAAAAATTTAAATTTACTAATTGGAATTAGTGAAAAAACGGCCTCTTAGCCTTTTATAATAAAAATAGCCAAAAACAGCCTTTTTTTTTCTAATTTAAAGCCTGTAATGCCTTCAAAATTCAGATTGTTTGCTCCAAGGATTTTAGGACTGAAATCCACTGTAGTAAAATTTCTATTTTCTTATTCATTTAATGAGACAAATGAGCAATAAAATGTCAAAGCATAACATTAATTAATTTAAGGGCCAGAATTACATGTAAAGTTAAACGCTGCTATTTTATTAAGATAAAACGAAAATTGCACTGCGCCCAAGAAGAAGCAGTCCCACATCGTGGTCACGTCGTTGCCAATTATATAACAAGTTCCAACCTCATAGTTCATTAATTAATGAAGACAGTGAGGGATTGAAGAAGGAAGCATCAGGCTTTACCCTTAGTAAAAATTACAACAGATTACAGCACGAATTAAAAATTTGATAATGATTTCTATATTTTCTTATTTGTTAATAATTTATTTAAAATGAGAAATTGATTATATTCTTGTAAGAGTCATTGGATGAATTAATTACAGTGTTCCCTCAAGGTCTAAGCTTGACTTGGGCCCTCCCGTTCTCTCTTATTTCTTACACAAAACTTAGCCTTGAAGGTGTTTTTATTTGTCAATGTCATGGCTCGATATTTTTAATAACCTTTTGTTAAATTTTCGTTATCCTTATAATATGAGATTTAAAATTAATAATGAGTAAATCAGCACTCATAAGCTTTTTAACCCTTGCCGTGGCATCGTTTTTGATTAATAAATGGATAAAAAATTCCGAATCGAACGTTTAAATTTATTTAATTAATTAATATAATAACCAAAACTGTATTAGTATTTTTCCTTTAGGTTTTGCTTGATTTTGTTTATTTAGTTAGCTCTTGTTGTAAGTTATAGGACAACCATCCATAAAATATATTTGTTTTTTTTTCTTTTTTTGCTGTTGACAATAGCACAATTAATTTATGTAAATTTTGCTGTCTACTGCTTCGTGTAGCCTTTCATGAGCTTGTTTTCAACTTGGACAATAATTCAGCTCCGATTTTTACAGCTGTTAGTAAATAATTCCTCAATTAGGGAACAATGAATGAATAATTCACAAGTCCCCTTTCGGTCCCTTTATATTTATCTAATGAGGGTTCGGGGAAGAGCTTTGAATCGGGAAATAGACCGGCATATTTTAATAGGAGCTACAGGGCGATGTGCTTTCAGGATCTCCCCAGTCGTAAATACTTTTTTCCAATTACACGTGGCATCTTGACGATCAGCTGGGAGAATAATTCAGTCCTCGGGCTGACCATGATTTTTTGTTTCACATTGGGCGGTCACATACTCTGGCCTTTACTGGAACTAAATAAAAAAATTGCAAAGTTTTTTGTCGGTTTTTAATTATATAGCCTATAGTTTATAACCATATAATTAATCGGGTTTTAACTATGTAGTCTATCGATTAACTATAATGAACCACTATACAGTGAACTAAGATTGTTTGTAATCGAAAAAAAAAACTTTGTTTTATATTCAGATAACACGAATATAACGATTGGTTGTGTTCTGAAATTTCATACAAAACTATAATTGCACGTTAACTCTTATTTGATTTTTTCTTGAAATAAAAAATGGCTGGCAGAAGTAAACCCAGTATAACTTTGCTCATCCATCCTATTCGGAATAGCCGGTTAATTTGGAATGCATAAAGGAGAAACCTCCAATAAAAATTCAATAAAAAACTTAATACTTAACTTAAAGTTCCGAAAACTGCTACAAACTCTACCAGAACATACCGCTATATATACAGATGGCTCGAAGTCAGATAACACAACAGAATCTGCCTTTGTGACACAAAATACAACGCATAAGAGAAAACTGCATCATCTCTAATATTTATAACGCAGAACTAAATGCCATAGCATCCACCCTTTACTTTTGCACGACAAATATACGAAATGGCAATATAGTAATAATATCGGACTCCATTAGCGCTCTTCAAGGACTAGATATAATGTATTCAGTTCAACGAATTCATGATTACTTAATAATGCTAAAACAAATAGATAAATCAGTCTACATCATCTGGGCTCCCGGGCATGTTGGTATTACAGGAAATGAGATGGCTGACTAAGCTGCTAGAGAAGTGCTAGTCCTCCCAGGTGGAACCACAGCAATCTTAAATGCAAAGGAACTTCCTCGCCCTTTAAAGGAATGTATTAATAAAAGATGACAGGCAATGTGGGATGAATGTCCACTCAGTAAGTTGAAATCTATAAAGAAAGATGTTAAGTCCTAGATTATATCAACCCGAAGTAGACACCGCGAAGAAGTAGTGATCACCCGACTCAGAATAGGACATACCCGATTGACACCTAATATTAATATTTTTTTTTTTATGATTCTATTTCGAAAAGTAGTACACTTGTCCCGGTGGAAAGTGCTTAAAAATGGAATAAAAAATTCAATCAGTTCTCTTCCAGATTTCGAATTCATAATTCAAAAATTCAATATCTAAATAAATAATTTAAGGCGTAACTTAATAATAATGTTATAATTAATTAGTTATTAAATCATCACATTTCACAATAAAATGTTTCTTTTGCTGCTAAACTGAAATTAACATAATCGAACAACTAGAAAACAAAATTTGTTGAAGAAAAAGTAAAAATTTAAGAATAAAGTTTCCAAAATATATAACAATCTTCATTAAAGTTTTTACGATTACTAAATCTAATGAAATTAAAATACATTTAATCAAAAACTTATAAGATTTCAAAATTGGGTTTAAAAATAAGAATGAATGCACTTCGTTCAGTTTTAGGTCTTCTGTATCTAACTTGGTTTTTATATATTGCCGAGTACGGGGCTTCGGGTGTTCTAAGCCCGACTAGGGGTTTCCCGTAAATATATTATATTTAATTTATCCATATATTCATGTATTTATATTATGTATTTATATTTATATATTTAGATTCTATGTATTTATATTACGTATTCGTATTATGTATCTCTATCGGTTCCTAATGGGAACCGACTGAAAAAGTATGCGCTATATTTAATTCAAACACTAGATACCATAGACCCTCTCGCCATGTTATGCTAGATATGAATTTCTATAATTAATCATTGCTATTCTTCTCCAACGGTATCGTGTTTAACAATTTACTATGCTATTATTATAATGAGGTGGCATGCAGGGATTCTTAGTTATAAGGTAAAGTCTTCGTTACTTATTTTATATTTACATTCATATATACATTAGCGAGAATAATATAATAAGAGAGCATGGTAAATCTGTTTCCATGTACTTTAATTATTATATTATGAATTGAGAAGTTCCAGTTGGGATCTTTGTTATTTATACTGATTCTAAGTTATCAATTCTATTATTGTCATTCAAATTACAACGGAAAAGGTGTCACTTGTTTTAATGCGCTTGTCAAGCTTGGCTGTAGTAATTGAGCGGATCTTGCGGTCCCGCGTCATTTCGCCTTTTGCCCGCGGCCGCTGTTAAATCCCTGCGTTGTATGACTTCCTTCTCTGGCCTCCAACTGGACAGCCGCTCTCTTTTCCTCCAAACTCTCCTCATCCAGGGCTGTCCTATTCCCAGACTGTCTTCAGCTGTCTTTCGACGGTCTTCAAATCCTCTCCTCAAGGACTCTCCTCCTCCCAGACTGTGCTCTTCCCAGACCGTCTTCAGCTGTATCTCGACTTTTTTTTTTTTTTTTCTACCTCCTATTTATTTAAATTTTAAATAATTACAATTATATATGTTTTGCTTAATCTAAGAAAATTATATATAAACAAATTTACAATTTATCTTTTTTTGCCTTTAGGCAAGATGTCTCTCGACGGTCTTCCAGTGCTCCTTTTTGCTTCTTCTCTCCCCTCTACTTCTAATTTCTCCCCACTTCCGATTTCCGTTCTTCTCATTGGCTCTCCTATCCTGCCATTATTTTACTTACCATTCAGTGGGGGGTGGGAAAGGTCCAATGACCTTTGGCGAAAGTCGGTCTTTTTCCTCCCTTTCATCTTCAAATTAAGGCAGCTTTCTTCTTTGGCAGAGGTCGCTGCATTTTCCACGAGGCTTTTAGAGTGCCCAGATGTGGGATAAGGGCTTTTTGGGTGTTTACCTCT
This sequence comes from Halyomorpha halys, assembly GCF_000696795.3. Lineage (NCBI taxonomy): Eukaryota > Metazoa > Arthropoda > Insecta > Hemiptera > Pentatomidae > Halyomorpha > Halyomorpha halys. Next base: position 66,922 of record NW_027116146.1, read on the forward strand.
ACCTATGTGGTTGACCGTTCCGAGGGATGCTTGGGGACCTCTGTTATCTGCATATGTCCGTACATTGCTTTAAATGTTTTGTCGATCGGTTCATTGATTCAGTCCAGCGGTTCCTTTGGTATGCCGACAAAGAACTTACTTTAAGTTGAAAAATTCCAGCTGGTGCCTCTCATACTTATCAATATAATATTTATATATTTTTTTAATTAACCTTTTCATATGACTGTATATTTTACCTACCAGAGAGAGAGAGAAAACTCTATAAAAAAAAGTTGAGCTGATCAACTGTACTGGGTTGAACTAAACTTTAAAATCTAGTTAGATGATACCTTGTAAAGTATAGGTATAGCAAGATTATAAAAATATAATAATATAAAAAATCTATAATAATTCTTTGGAATGTTTGTATCTTGTTTTACTTAACCTTGATGAAGTCCTGCAAAAAGTGTTAGCGATTTTGAACTACTTTGATCAACATTTGGTGACCCCCACCCAAACCATCTTCCTTATTTGATTACTCAGGTCACCATTTAGGTAATTTTTTTACTACGCAATTTTACAATTTTATTTAAGGGGTTTTCATAACAACTGTAAATTATTAATACAATAATAGTTGGTTTTGTTTAGTTTATTTTATTATTGAAATTAGAAATCCATGTAGAACCAGATGTGGGAGGAAAAAAGTAAAAAAAAAAAAAATTGCCTGGTAACAAATATTTCCACTTGAAGACGGATGAATATTGCAGGCTACTTACTAACTTGGCCGAAATAAATCGTTGCAAGTTGAAGCAATCGGCTGAAAGCGTATCTTTTCCGTTTCTCTTTCTAGCTGCTTTTCGATAATGAGTATTCCATTAAGTATTTGATATTTACATTTTAAAAATATGGTTTAATATAACATTAAATATTATAGCATTCTACAAGGAACGCATTTTTCTATTAATTTGTAATACACTTTCAATATAAAATAACTAGTTGCGCAGTTACGACTAAATTATAGAGGTTTTATTTGTTAAACTTTATTATATTTATTTTTAGGAAATTAATTTTCACTTCTTTATTTTTTCATTTTTCTTTTATTCACACCTGAACAACGTTTCGGGCTCTTCTGTCCATTATCTAGTTCTGCAAATAGAAATATTTCCAATTAGCATTTTACAATTAACATAGTATAATCAATAAATTTGATATTGCACCTTAATAAATATCCTTTTTTACACGCTTAGGTAAAACAATTAATATTTAAATACATATACATCATATCATTTCATTAATGTATGGCCACTTAACAAATCTAAAAAGTTTCTTGAGATCGAGTCAAAAAATCTTAGTAATTGTTCATATTTTATATTATATTATTAATTTGTGGATATTTGTCATTTCAGACTAAAAATAATTTTTATATATTCCCAACAGAATATAAATACGTCTTAATTGTTTTATCAACCAGCTTCTTTTTTATCTTTTATTTTTTTGCAATTTTAAAAATAATTTTTATTTCAAGTGATTATTGACTTTACGATATTATTATTATATTTATAAATTACCTTTTTGATTAAATTGACTTCCCTCACTTTATACCCACTCGCCCAAATTCTAGAGCTCTAGGCCCTGCGTTGTTATTGATTTATCTAATACTCCATATCTATGTTCTGCATTTATTTTGCTATATTAATTATATACTTATATTGCTTCATTAATTTGCTACCTTACTAATTATTAATAGTTTCAAAAATCCATATTGTTTATTATATCCACGTAATGCTGTTCAATTCCTCCTGGTGGACAAGTGAGTGGACATAAAGTGAGGGAAGTGCATTTGAAAAGGTAATTTAATGATTGAAATACATATAATTTTTTCAAATTGAAAAAACACTTTAAGGCAAATATTATTTTAAAACAGCAACAAATGAAAGATAAAAAGTAAGCTGGTTAATATACAAATTAGGACTTATATTCTGTTGGGAATATATAAAAATTATTTTAATCTTAAATGACAAATGTTCACAAATTAATAGTTATATAAGAAAAAATATTACTAAGATTTTTTGGCTCAATCTCAAGAATTTTTTTAGATTTGTTAAATGGTCATAAATTAATGAAATGATGTATATGTATTTAAATATTAATTGTTGTTTCTAAATGTGTAAAAAAAAAAAATGTATTTACTAACGTGCAATATCTAGTTCATTGATTATACTAACATTATATGTCAAATCCAGATTGGAGTTCGAAACGTTGTTCAGGTGTAAAAAAGGAATAGAGAAGTGAAAAAATGATGAAAATTGATTTCCTGAAAATAATTATAATAAAGTGTAATTAATGTAGCTAATTAGATCACGGTATATAGTATACTACAATCTACAGTGTAAAAAAAAGGAATGATTGAAAAATGTAAAAACAACTTAACATTTTATTATAAATTGAAAAGTAGTTATTTAAAAAGTGTTGGTCCGTTTTTTGAATGAAAAAAAAAATTAATTTTTCACATCTCTAATAAACTTTAAGAAAAAGCCATCATTATTTATGACTTTGCCAGCGCAGTGGCAATTTGTATATGCCATTGTTAAGAAATGACTAACTCCTAGAAGAATTAATCCAGTGCTTGTGTGATATCTATTTGAATCGTTCGCCCTGCAAACAATTTTATTAAAACTGAAAAGAAGAAAGAGCTAATCAAAGGGTTATGGGGGATCTAGCCTAGCTCTGCGAGATTCCGACAATTCGCCAAAGCAGTGCGTGGCCTGAAGCAGTATGATTTCTATCCTATTCAACATCGCCGGCCTCTTTTGTTGGAGTGCTGTTTTTAAATTTTCCAATAGCTGACCGAATTTAGCTTTCCGTCCGGTTCCAACAGCTCAATATATATATATATATATTGGTCCTCTAATAGTTTCGTGGGTAATGTAATCCACATTTCAATTGTGTGATTAACAATAAATTGTCATCCAGAAAAGCAGATATCGGCTTTTTGAATTTTTGCAACGATACATGGTGTACATAATAATAATGTTTTCATTGATACTGATGTGCGTTACCTAAAATAAAATAACTTTTATTAATTGGTGCTTGTTTCCAAAAGGAAATCATTTTGTGACTAACCAGTGTATGGCATTTGAAGTGAAACTAGGTAAATCTAAAACTGCGAACATTGGTTTTTTATTTTTAAAACGTTTTTTTGACTACTTATGGGGAAATGATGCGGGAAATCAAATACAATTAAAAAGAAAAATTTTATATCCCATACGGACCCGTTATAATAATTCGAGTACCGCCGGCCGGTCGAGGATACTCAACTATTCTGCCATGACACTTTCTTCTGATGACTATAAATTAAATTTTCATACACTCTTAATCATTACGTAGTTTCATTTACCACAACATTTGCGCAAAAATTGTCAAGAACTGTTAAAAATTGTTCGTGGTTTTAGGCGATTCACGTTTTTAGAACGCGTCGGATCGGTAAATCGCCGATATAAAAACATTTTTAAATTAGATTTTCTATGAAAACATTTCATTGACCATTCTATTTCTATTGGAAATTCCAGAGTTGAGACTTCACCAACAAAAGAGATTTTATTCTTTACATAACTGAGAACTAACAAGTTTAATATTGAAATTGAAAAAATCCTACACAACTAATGAGGAGTTTTTATCGAGTTTCGGACACTCTTACTACAGTAAAAATTATTTGCATTGGTTAACTAGCCTTCTATAAGTTAATTATACGATATGTTTAAATTGATTACCCCATGTCTTTTACTTACAATCACATGTGATGGAATAAAAAAACAAAATTCGGATATATTTTGTGAGGCTGGCTTGAAAGTTGTGATGTCTGAACCGAAGCTATCGAGACAACTTTGGAAGTGAAAGTCAATCATACTTAGAGGAACAGCTTGAATAAACAAACTCTCAACTTCCTTGCGATAATATTTATTAACAATTAGATGGCAACTACCTCCGGCCAAACGCTTGTTTTGCAACACAGAGAGCTCATTCCCTAGGCATCAGTAGCAAGGTTGTTTCTTTTTTTAATTGGAATTGTTTCTAAAACAATTAACGATCCAAGTTAATTTTTTCCAACTTTTTAATTATCTTGTTTGTACGACCAGTCCTTTTTTGTCTGAAAAAAACTCCAGGAGGGTTTTTACAACGGACTCTCTCTAATCCGCACCTCGATGATCAGGACCATAATCAAAACCACTCCTTAGAAAAAAATATCATTTTTCTTGTACACTCCCCAATCTATATAAAAATTGATTATTTAAAGTTTTAAAGAATGCTCTAGAATATATTGTCTATTCCGCATTAGTGACAAAATGTACCTTCTCTCCTTTTGTGAGTATGCTCCGGCAGTTTAGGGAAAGAGTCTTAGTTAGACCAGATGTTAGCAGATGCCCTCATCTGTATACACAGAGCAGGCCGACTGACACCCAAGGGAACATAAAACTAAGCAAGTAACACAAACACTATCGGTCTATTAATAGAGTTTAGATTCACACCGAGCTATCACGGTGTCTCGCTTCCTCTTTTTTGGTTTCTTTGGTCGCCCGCAGGAGGGAGGCAATTTGGATGTTAACTATCGGAAATCCTATAGATGAATTTAAAAAGTTAAACTATTAGGCTTTATGGAAAACATCTATTTTTTTAATATAAATATGCATAGGGTTACTATAATTGTAAAATCCTATACCAGACAGTTTAGAAGATCGGGGGTAGAGGTTGAAGAGGAAGGAAGGAAAAGAAGGAGGAATAATGAAAATGCGAGTACAAAGTTTTAGTCTCAAAACATTTTTCTTTGTTCTGATGTGATCAATATGATATTACGACAGACTATAGTTTAGGAACTAAATTAAATTAAGTCTACGGCAGCGGAGCTTCGATTCCAGCTTGGTTGGGTTGACGTTTATTTGTGGTGACCCCACGGAATAAAAACTTGACGATTTCACTCTGGTGGTACACCGAAACGTGGATGGGAAGGTCGTTTAGAATTCTAATCATTGTAATTGTTATTAGCGTCTAAGATTTTGATTCACTCTTATTTTACTTTCTTTCGTTTGCTGCATTGTCAGAATATAAAAATAAATAATTTTGTAATTTCATTTTTTTTCTAGCTTCGTAGGACTGAAAGCATGCTTTCGAATGAAGTAATCGAACAGACTCTCACTCGAAGGAACTGAACTCGTGAGTCAATAACTCGCGGTAAAAAGCCTAGAGGGTTAAGTAGGGCAGAGAATATAGCTGCGAGCTGACCAATCAGTGGGTTCCTACACGACCATGAATGGAATAGCAGTTGCCAAGGCACCACGTGTATGACCTAAAACCAGATGGTAAATAAAAAAGAACTATACTACAGGCCTACATTTAGGACAATATGATGTTAAAAAACTAGACAAAATTCCGGGATAAACTTAAAAAACTTTTTACTTTCTAAAAAAAAAATGGATTCATTTAATTCTCAGGTATTTTAATTTTTGATTGGTTCAGTTGAGTGACTGGGTCCGGAAAAAAATCCTTCATTGTAGTGTTGCTGTATTGGTTACTGCATTCCTATTTATATACGTAATTGTCCACAGTTTTTTATTTTTCATTCTCAATAGAAACGATTTTTTTTAGCCAGTAACTCATCCAAATATTTTTCAAAACAAATTTTGATATGCTGTTTATTTCTAATAACACTGGTGATTATTATTCTTTTTAAAGCTGTGGGGCTCAGTAATCATCTCTATGCTATTGTTCAGTACAGTATCTGCCAAGATTCAACCTGTTGACAAACTGGTATATGTAAACAGCGGTGTCCCACTCTAACCACGGGATTTGTCTCCAATTCCAAAATTATACCAAGGTTCTTTTATACAAAGATAAGCACCCTATACAATCCATGACTAACTTATTTTTAGTTGAAATGATTAATGGAATATTTACTGCAGATCGGATTTAATCGATATCATAATTCTACCTTCTTATCTTAAGGGAACCTACACGTTTATTTTCTTTGCTATAATGTAAGGACTGGAAGTGTCCATTAACTTTTATTTCATCAGAGTTTCAATTGCAAATTAATTTTTATTTCTGTCGAGTAAAAATTTCATCGAAACTTTATGTAACACTTTGAAATATAAATTTTTATGAATGATAGAAAAGATATTTTTTTTAAGTTAGTTTTATTTTTAAAATATCATTTTTTAACAATTTTAATATTAACAGTTATAATGTACTAACTACTGCATAATTGAAGATTGAATTATAAAAATTTGGATGACATAAGCGGTCCTTGGGTGATATTTGCTTGATTAATGAAGAGTAAATGTTATTTCTGTTACGAGAGCAATTTGCAGTTGCTATCGTAGTAGTGAAGTGTCACCGTGCAAACGGTCTTTAACGAGACAGCAGCTTCCCTGCCGTGATATTTGCTGTTAGCTTTCACAGTATATCTAGTGCGATAGTACTGCCACGACAGTAAATGCTATGGTGGTACCTATTATACAATTTTCGTTATTACAGTAGTTGCTTCAATTGCTGCCTGCTATAATTTAATCCTAACAATATTTTGGTTTAAATTAAATATAAAAATATTAATAGTTTTTATTTATTATATTTTTACTACAGAAATTTAAAAAAAAATGGGACAATTAAAAATTTTGAACTATTTTTCTTAAGCTTTTTTTTTGACAATTAAAATTAATAAGTTAAAACTTATTATTAAATGGTATTTGATTGTTCTTTTTTCTTTGAAAGCAGATTCATAACGGCTTTAAAATTTTTCTTAAATTTGAAGGCAACATTTCCAAAAAGCTCTCCTAGAAATTATTCAAATAAAACTATAATGGTTCAGTTGGTGGCACGTATTGAACATGACGATGTTTTATACACAACCACGTGGCAAACTAAAACTCATGACAGGGCGGAAAATACATAAATTTAATAAACACAAGAGGCTAAAACAGTGTTGCCAGTTGTGGAACACGAGGTTACCCCCTATCCTAATATCCTGTGACAGACTTATTCTGGAGGAAACTCCTCTCGATTAAGGAAATTGCCTCGCCGCCGAATGTGCTCCTGCGAAATCCAACAGCAGTTTTTCTTGAAGGGAACCATTGTCGCAAACTTTATGAATGCAGATTGACAAGCGAAAGCCCTCCGATTTCTTATTGACAGCTGATGGGTTGTTTTAAAATACAATTCCTCTTCAAGCGAATGTTGTGGAGCGCCGTAAATGTCCGTAGCCTTTGAGGTATTAATATATCCTAGAAAATATACTACAGATTTAACTAGTACCGAAATATTTTCATTATCACTGGTGCTTTAACTTGAAGTTAACAGTATCCTATAGTTGTAAATATACGGACTTGATTCTCAAAATATTTAATCACGTTTCCCTAAACATTTAAAAAAAAATTTTTATTGATATTTATAACCATATTAAATTATATACAACCAGTAAGTTATACAATGCCATGATACAAATATGTAGAGAGTCTACCAATTGATAGAATTCCAATAAGATTCCTAGAGGAGAAAATTCTCGATGCCATCTTCTTTTCAGACGCCTAGGAAAATTATCAGGTATTAAAAGAGTAGCCAGGTTAGAAACAAGTGAGTTTATGTGGTTAGGAGGTTTGTCATTGAGGGGTTCTGACTAAATCGGCAGTATATGGAACTTCGAAGGCCTAATGAATGATTTCATTTGTGACGAAATGAGGAGAATTAAGGATTTTGAACTGTAAGGATTGGATACGGGAGGAGTTCGATGGTTAAGTGGAGTCTTAAAGCACAACTCCATAAGTGCAGATAGGCCTTATTTCAGTAATGTAGATCAGTCTTGTATTCAGTTGGAACTTTAGACTGTTTCTTTAGTATGTGTTGTAATAGTCGGAATCGACGAGCAGCTTCCTGTATTTTTGGTCTTGTGTGAGGATTCCAATCAGTCGATTGTCCAGATAAGACTACAGTCCTAAGACTACAGTCTTAGGTAGCGGACCTATTACACAGGAATATGTGAGTTATTATTTAAGGATACTGTAGGGCAGGAAGTCATGGGTTGACGCCGAAGGGTGAATGTGATTTGGTTTCCTGAACTTAAAAATTAAATTGTATTCACTTTAAAAATATGTTTTCACAACTAATAAATACTTTGTTAATCGAAGTGATAATTTTAAACCCAAATATTTTATTGGATATTTCGAAGTCAATTCTGTTCCCCAGTTATAGGATGCGACCTCATGTCGGTGTAACATATACTTTATTTATATAAAAGAGAAGAGTCAGTCTCTATGACAAAGTATATACAACTTGTCTCCTAGAGTGTCCTTCGAATAATCTATTCAACTAGTGATCTACAACTGATGATATAAGTGACATGATATTTTTTATATGTACAAATTAGGAAGGTGGGAATAGAGAAGGTACTTTATTTAAACTTTTTATTTGTACTTCTATATGATAACTGCTGATCTATTTATAGATCATAATCCTACAGTACTGGACCACAAATCTCTTCAAATTAAATTTAGAAAGTCATTTATGAGTTTTCGGGAGAATTACAATAAAAAAAATAATAAAAGGGGCAGAGCAGTGATACGCAATAGTATTGAAATTACACTAAATTATTGTTGAACTTAGTGCTCTTTATATACGGCTTAAATGTTCATTTACATGGATAGGGAGTATTAAAAGAAACAACATGCCTTGTCCTATCATAACATACATGATACATTTATATAATACTAATTTTTAAATACTTTAAACAAAATGGAAAAAAAAAATTATCAAAGAAACATACTTGTCTGTTGTTATCTCGTCTTTGTTATTTCAGTAACTTATTTTATTTTTTATATATGTTATTTATTTAAATTCTAATACTCATTTATTGTAATTTTTATTGAACTATCATTCCATATAATTATATATGAATTTTTACAATTATCATTCCAGACTTTTGATACAAGCAGAAGATATATATGAAAACAATCATCTGCGATAGGCATTTCCGTCTTGGCCATGGCCATTACATATATGTTGCTACAATTTATTGGGGAAAAAAAATCTCAAATTTCCCAACAATATTGTTAAGAAATGAAATTGCTTAAGTATATAAGGAAATTTTTTTCATAATCAATAGTTGAAATATGTTTTCAAAAATGATTTATTAATCATCAGGTTAGAATTCTAGTGAGAAAACCACAAATCGTTGTAATTGTTTAATCAAATTAAACGCTAATTTTAATCAACGAAAAGTTTTTGTATATTTCACATTTATAATTATAAAATAGTGTGTGTGAACACTTTATATGAGTAAATATCAGACATGAAATCTTTTTAATTTCATTACTTATTTAGGCTTCAAACTTTCATTTACATGTTTCTAATATTAACATTTTTTTTTTTTCAAACAACATTATAACTTAATGTTGTATTTTAAGAAATTAAAGTTCTCATTTTAAATTAAAGTGTTCAATATAGTATATATACAAAAAAATTAATGAAAAAAATACATTATAAAAATTATAATATTAAAGAAATATTTTAGCTATAAAAATAAGTAAATAAATTAAACAATAATACCGTTTGATTAATAGTAAAATGATAGAATTAAACACATGGTAAAAAAATTAATTCCATCCAACATTCATTCGCTCCTATGTAAAATATTTACATTCAGCCATGGGGACTCTGGATCAAACCTTGCCGTCCTCGTGTGGAAGGCAAAGCAGGGCTCTAAGAAATCCCAGCGCTTCACTCCAAGTCGTCACTGGTATTGATGGCCAGTGGAAACTGAGTGATAGCACTAGATCCGTATACATTGAGGAATTGAGTGGAGACGCTGACCATTGCTAGAACTCCTGTAGGATATTCACTGAAATGCTAACCGCCGTTTCAACCTTTGAGAATGATTATGCGAATAGAGACGGTTGAGGCTGGGTAGGGCTTGTGTGAAGGAAACCAATTCCTTAATTTTTAATTAATGTCTGTTGGTTTTAATTTTTTACCAAAATGATCGCAGTTTAAAGTAAGTTCTCCAATCTAAAGTTTTCTAGCTTCCTGGGTTTTCATATTACGAAGGAGGAGTGACATCCCTGAGTTTGTATAATTCATAACAAAACGAACTAGCTTCACTAAATTCACCTCCAACATATCGCAGTAGAACTTTTATTACAGTCCTTCACAATTCTTAGTTTTTTTAGCACAAACCTAAAATTATAGGATTGTTAGTAAGTTCTTAACTTATACCCGAGTATAGAATTACCATTTATCACCTCTAAGTCGGGAATTCTGGACACCGCATTTACGCAGTGCTCAATCCCAGGTAGTCGATAGGTAGGAAAAATTCTGGTGTGGTGGTAATCCTTGCCAATCTGAATAGAGATGTTGACCCAAACATAAACCGTATGATCAATATCGCAACTCCCTAATAATATATTCATAGTTTGTGTCAATTATATCGACATGCTACATTTATTTAATGTGATTATCAATCCTCTATGCGATATCTAATTTATAATTCTGGATTCCTGGAATTTCATGTGATACATGCATTACATTTCACTGACACAATGCTCTCCTTTATTGAAACAACCCTCGTTCAGATCTACAGTCAATAATTAGAACAATATATAGAGAAGTTATGTTGAAATATTAATGGGCCCTGATTCAATTATTTAATTAAAAGTAAAGATTTAAAATAGTTTTAAAAAGCATTTACGTTAAGTAAGATTATAAGGAATCATAATAAATCCTAATAATGAACCTAGGGACGTTGCCATGAGGTTTGCCCTCTCCCTTCCAATAATTTGTAAACTCAAAAAGTTTGGAAATATCCTAATCTTCTTCTAATTGCGAAAATTATAGTGAAACATATTACTCAAAGAGTCACTGAAATTTAAAACCGACACGCATCGCTCTCAAGTTAAGAAATTAGGACTTAATACATATCATTGCTTTTCTTAAATAGTGGCACATTCGGCAAAAAAATAAAAAAGTTTTGATTTGATTTTTAATTGGATATATTCCAAAGATATTACCGTAGGCTGCGGTTCATTTATTTACTGAGGTCCTGCAGACTTTACTGAATCTCGTTACAAATCCAAAACTCCACTTTATGGTGAAATCTAATACCTTAAAAAAAAAAAAAAAAAATTGTCAGATATGCCACTATTCTAGCAAAGAATCGATATAATGTGTATCGAAACGAAAGTAATATATTTATGAAGTTTCATGATTTGCAATTCGCACGGAAAATTGAAATAGTTTATAGTATATAGTCAATTAAAAAGATGAGATGTCCTGTTCACTCATTATAGCTGGTCAAATGTTCCATTAAGTTCTTGCCTCTTCAGTTCGGTATATGGATTACTTGTAAGTCTTTTGTATTGAATGTAGAGAGGTTTTCTATTTCTAACAGATTGGAAGAGAGAAAGGAAGAGATTACTGTCGTCGGAAAGAGGGTTAAAGTCACTTTAGCTTGGTATACCAACTGGAGACATGGAATCCCGAAGACAAATCAATTACAACGATTCATTAGTCTCCTTTCTCGCCTATGAATCCATCATGTGTAAACTTGGCCGTAATCAAAATGGTGAAAAATAAGGGATTAACTGGGACCCGGCAGATTTTAAAATAAATTCATTGAAGAAATATAAACTGTTTTAAGGAGAGCGAAGGATTTTCGGATAATTGGGAATATAGCTTTGAATAGTGACGCGTCTGATAAAAAAAAAAAAAGTTTTGATATTATTTTAAAATGGACCTGTTCCAAAGATATTACTGTAGACAGAGGTTTCTTTCTTACTCCCCCTACAAAATGTCTCGAACCTGTAGAGTTGTCAAAAAGTAACTACAGTCAAGGGTACGATCTCAAGAATACGTCAAATGCGAAATAAAATAATTTGTTATTGTCAGATGTCCTACTATTCAGGAATAGGAACGATATGGTTGGAATAAAGGACAGGATAAGCATTGATTAAAAGTTACTCGAAGTTTATTAACTGGGGTATACAAGTATATGGGTCGACGATTTAGATTGAGTAATGGATATCTAATATCTTTATGATGGTGCGGTAAGAATGTACCGAGTGTTACGGCAAATCGAGAAGTAGGACACACACAGAATGAATTTAGTTTCTCATAACCCTGGGTTTTGGCATACCCTTGCCCTCTCATTCCCACCCCCTGAAAGCTAAATTAAAGAGGTCTCGTCTTAATATGAAATTAGTTTTTTTTTCTTTTGTAACTCTTTTTTTTCGCACTGTATCTCGCACCCCTAGAAAGGGTAGAAACAATAAAACAAATGGGGAGGCGGAGTCGAAATTAAAAGAGCTCTTTGAACAAGTGCTCGCACTGTGTTCTCGTATTCCGGAGTTTCCCCGTTAGGCTCTTTCTTAATTCTACACATTTTCCTTTGTCGTTATGACCGAAACCACAAAACGGAAAGTACATTCCCTACAATTATAAAAGTTCTCTTTTTTTATCCGAATTAAATTTACTCCGTCTCTTTGCTGACTATAGAACAAACAAATTAATAATAGATCTTTGTATAAATTCAACCGGAACGATCCATCTCTCATAAAATAATATAACCTAATATGGTTAATTTAAATTATCATTTTCTCTAAAAGCCAAAAATTACGTTTTGCTGTAAATGTGGCGTTGTGTAACACTGTAATTTAAATTAAAATGTTTTGCTCGAATATTTGTGTATTGGTTTTAATGTATAAACACCGCTATATATTTTTTAAAGATATAATTTATCGAGTTTTTGACATGATATAGAAAAATTTGGTGTAGTGCGTACATCACACCACCTTCATAACCCTCCTATTTTGCACATAAATTAATCCTTACTAGTTTTGAAATGGTATTTTCTTTATTTTCCACGATAGTAACCCTTCTCCTTACTATATTTCCATTTATAAATTAAAGATAAAAAAAACTATGTCACATTTCTATGATTTTGTTTTTTTCTACCTTCTTATGAAACTAGTCAAAAAGTTATAAATATTATTATTATAACAATGATTGAAAAGCTAAATATTTATTTTTCATCTAGTTTGCTTTAAAGTTCTTTCATATTTTATATGTATACTATTTTAGTACTAATAACCATAGAAGACGGTTAATTATTTTTAAAAAATTAGAATTAGTGATAAATTGAAGGATTTATTTTTGACAATCAACAAGGACTGGTTCTAAAGCGCTGTAACTACCCGTTGGACAATTCAAAGACTTTAGCTTGGATGATCGAACAAGAAATGGGAATTTTTCAAGATTGCTCTCCCCGATAAGATTCAAGTACGGCGTTGACAATATAATATTATATTATATATTTACTTTAAATGAAAATAATTTGGTTCTTAGAACTATTATTATTGGAGAACCTTACCAAAGGCATAGTATGGTTACCAGTTTACCAATTAAAGATATATAATATTCTTAACATAGAAATATGTAATATATTAAGGAGTGGTATTGGGTAATATAATCCTCAAAGGAAAAAAGTGTTTATTTAAATTTAGTCCTTCTTTGAATAATATAATATAATAAAATGATACAATGAAATAATATAATGATCCAGATAGATGGTTTGCCACAAAGTATTGTTGCATTATATAAGAATACCTAATATATCTGGGTGGGTGATGCCATGTTGTTTGGTCGGCTATCATCTCTTTATTAAGGTTCTCCTGGAAGTGTTGGTGTCCAAGAGCTGCCTTGCCCATTCTTCCTCTATTGAGGACTTCCCTGGTCGAATTCCTTGCCCTGTCTCCCTTTCGCTGCCAAGTTCCTTCATCTTCCTCATTGTCCGACTCTCCCCCACTTGGGATGTCCAGGGGGTGTTACCTTTTTCCTTCTGATTTCTGATTGGCCCCGCCCACGAAGGATAGGTCATATAGAGCCCCTGACAATTGGTTGGAACAAACTATAATTGACTTGCCCATCGACACCTTTTCCGAGCTAATATCTTGTCCAATGGATCTATCCTTCTTGACTTGGAAGCACTACCTGATCCCTGTGCGTTGAGAGGTGTCAATCGCCACTTTCCAGGGGTCAGGACCTAGAACTACCAGTAAAAACCTATTTAAAAATATTTATAATATATGAAGGTTCAATACATAGCAAATCGTTAAAATTAACAATTCAATGCAAATGAGCGTTTAGTGTTCTACTAATCACAATAAATCCCTTATTAGACAGCAAATACTGTGCAGTAAAAAAAAAAATAATAAGAATAATTTAATTCTTGTGATAAATCTTTAAGGTTAAAGAGGTGTCCGATGGGAAAGGGTCCAAATCACTTTATTTCAGAAAGTGAAAATTGTCTCTTGGTGAGAAGTGTCCGGTATCACTACTTAAAAGTTGAGATTTTTGTAAACCTACCTGTTTCATAGAGGAAGGCGTGAAATAGAACTTAACAACCTGAATTTGGACTACTATTGGCATGTAAGTGGATGAATAATTATTGAAACTGTGACGGGCGGAAAATGGGATCAGTAATGAGGCTAAGGCTTGAGCTATATATGCTCGGAAGGATCTCGGTTCACGAGCTCCAATAGAGGAAATCTGATCAGGCATTCGTCTATTTGGAGAGACATCTTTGTTCACAACAATAGGGACATTGATGAACTTCACTGTGTTGGAAACAGGATTTTACCTTATCTTCAAAATCAATAAGACAAACTTATTTTTAGAATTTCGTTTTAATTTGTTATTTCTATTCGTAATATGCTTGTTTGCCTAAATCCTTATAATTCCTTGTTTTCTTAAATCACTTTTTTTTCGATGGAACGTAGTATGTGTTATGTATTAGTAAGTTAGTTATTATTGCTACTAGTTCGAAACTTTGCCATGAAATCAAAGGATAGAAAAATATATATAGCATTCCTATTTTTTTTTTTTTTAGAATTATTTCTTTAGGTATTGATTTACTTCTAACCAATTTTTTTTAAAATATCTTTATTGAAATTTACAACTGTATATTACATAATACATTCAGTAAATTTGATCTTAGTTAAAATGGAGTGTTAGAAGCGTGTAGAGCAACTACCCATTGGTAGCACTCTAATGACACTTTACATTAGCTGGTCTCGTGGTCATCTTCTTTTCTAGCGCCTCGGAGAGTTGTCAGGAATGGAAGAGGATGGAAGGTTAGAAACTAGGGAGTTTGAGTGGTTAGGGAGTTTTCTAACCGATTTACAATGAAAAACTCGATTATCAATTTTGTTTTTAATTCTAAAAACATTTATTTAGAAAAAATAGGCAACTACCTAATATTCGTTTTAAGTAAATTGCATTTAATCCAATTAAATTCAAGGTTTCAATTTTTTAATATTTTTATTTTAAATTTGGTTAAATTAACACTAGTTTAGGACATCTGTACTATTATTTATTTTTTTTGAGTTTTGTGGAACTAGAGAAGCATTAAGAACGGAATGAAAAAAATATTTAAATTATAAAAAATAAAATAGATGTTTGTTAAAGCTACCTCAAATTGACTATGTGTTTTTGTTGGAAAGCTTTAAAAGAACAAAAACAACTAGCTGGTTCGGATATAAACATTTATTTGGTTAATCTAACATTTATAAAACATAAACGTTAAATTAACAAAAGAGTAATAAAATAATGAATACAAGTAAAAATAAAAAAACCTATTAGATAAAAATAAAATTAGATAAATAAATTAAGAAAACAAAAGAAAAATTTACAAAAACAATATAAAATAAATACTGGCCGGTGAAAAGTTGATCCACTCCGATGGGTCAGCCGCTTCACTCGTCCAGGTTGTGCCGTGGGCGAAATTGTGAAACCACGAATCTTCGCCTGATGTGAGAAAAGACGTCTGTCTTAATCGAGGACTGGCCTGCATGTCCTGGTCTTTGGCGTGATGGTAGGGTCAGGCCAGGTCCTAGCTTCTTCGGGCTCTTTGGTGCGCCCTGTTACGGGGGGGGGTCGGAAAATGAGACCCCGTGATCCCGATTTCATACGAAATAGAAAAGGAGCTGCAAAAATTAGGATTACGTAAATCCGACATATGTATTTGTTTTCTGTTGTCACTACCGAACATCTTTTACCGAGCCGCCACTTGGTCAGTTTGCGTTGGCCCATTTACGTGAAAGGATATCACTACTATGCCTACATAATATCTTATCTTAGAAATAAAAGGTTTTTTTTTTTTTCAACGTACTCTAATTATTGTACTATAGACTGGGGTGTACATTGTCTCCCGGGATCACCCTATAGACTATCCCTAAGCTTTTAAGTCTATAGGGCCTTCCAAAGTATATGGAATACAAAAAAAAAAAACTGCTTTTTTTGGGATATGAGCCACTATTTATTGAGGCAATAGTAGAGGCGACATAACCTCCAGGCGTTATTCATACTAGTACAATAAATCAGTGGAAACATGAATGAACTAGCATAACCTACGAATCTCTTGAGTTTAGTTCTAGATATGATTGTATTTTTTAATAACTAGTAACGTCAGTTAAATATTGTTCCTGCTCAACTGCTAGGTTTTGAGCCTTTGCTGGTTAAAGTACTCGTCAACGGAGTTTAATTGTTCCACAGGCTGACAGAGTATTAACAAATACTCACTAATAATAACAACGTATTCAAAAAAGAAAACTTTAATAGAAAAAAATGCAGCGAGTTATGAGGTGATAACTTATAACTCAATCATAAAATTATATGTTGTAATGAGTCTCTGAATAGCCGAGTTCTCTAACACCAAGTATATATATATATATATATATATTAAATTTATATTTTTCTCGGTTATAATAATTTATGTTTTATTAATTATAGTAAATGAAATTAGGGAGTATTCTCAGTAGATAATACAAGGATGAACTCGACTCTAGCTAGGCTAAGAGAGTAAACTAGCCTAAAGCGAGGTCAGGATAAAGCGAGTCGAGTGCTCTCCAGCCAACTCTCGAGTGGTCCTACTCGACCATTGGCAACTTGGTCATGTGATTCTCTCGCCCATTGTCGTCTAAGGTAACACCTCGTCGTCATCCACATATAATTTCAAATATTCTAAGTTCATAGAAATAGAAACAATTTAAATAAACTATATAATTCCTAACTTCACAAAGTTCTTCCCGTTATGATTTACACCTTATAATTGTAATATGCCCTCTTCGGTTTCAAGACAAATAACTCGCTTTATGATGTTATATCCTCACAGTATTTTTTCAAAAATGGAATCCCTTTGGCAAGAAAACTAAAACCTGGTGCCGTATGTGCATCAATTAAATTAAATAAATAATATTTCTCCTTGCAAAATTTTAAAATGATGCTTTTGTGAAAATATGGAGACATATGAAAATGTAATAGTTTACAAAAATTTACATTCTTCACTTGATAATTTATTCAATGCTCAATTGTACTGAATTCATATTGAACATAATAAGAATGATTTTATCGTGTTAGCCACCCTTTAAACTAATAGGCTCATATATAAGTTAAGTGAATAAAAAAGTATTTAATAACTATGGCGACATGAAACATTTATCAGACGGACGAAACAAAACATGCGCTCGCCATCTTGTCAAATTCAGTTTTTGCATTCTACGACTATTAGTGTTAAATATTATTAGATTAATTATTTATTATATGATTGTTTGATATTGGTTTATTTTATTATTAACATACACAATTTTGATTCATTTTACTCTCAACTTTTATTCTTAAAAAATCCAAATTGTGTTTGTTAATAATAAAGTTAAATATTATTTTTTTTTTTATAAAATCTTTAACATAACAACGGTAAATAATACGTCTATATTACTACTGTTATCTTCAGGTAAACATTAGTATTATCTCCTCAAGTTAATTACTAAATACTTTCATAGTTTATATTGATCCATTTTTCACTACTAAAACATGATATGGTTAATTATTCCATAAAAACTAAGATACTTTCAAAGAAGTCATTCTGAAAACCTACCAGACTTATTTAATGCGATTAAGGCCTAGCTGATATTTAGGAATATTTAATTTTAAAACGATAAACTGAGTTTAATTACAAACTTTGAAGCTGTTTCAAAGTCGAAAAAAATGTGAAAAATGGACTATATTAAGCGGAACTTCCGGTCAGTAAATTTTATCGCAAAAATTGCTGTCACTTCCGAGGCATACACCTAGCCTAAATATATAATTAATTTAGGTTTCATTGGACGGCTCGGGGACATATAGAGTGAGATTTGTGTCTTATTCATATTTATTAGAGTAACCAGCTAATTTTCCAATCTATTATATATATATACATTATGTTACTGCATTTACGCTTTATTTTAGCATTCAACTTGAGTCTAATTTTTATTTATTTTATTGTTTTTTTTTTTTTTTTTTTACTTATTGGAGAAGTTTCGGAACAATTGTCAATAATCCTATGATGGGGGCATCATATAATAAATTTGGAAACCATAGAATAAATTTTATCTTATCAATGATTTAAATACATTTACATAATTAATTATTATATTACACTGTAAAACAATCATTTTAATAACTCAAAGAAGCCAAATATCAATATATTTTTATTTAATTACCTTTTATTCTAATTCATCCCTTTAAGGGAGTTGTCTTGATACTAAAATTTGTAATTATTTTAAAATTAAGTTTGCAACATATTATATTAACGAAATGTTATTCTTAATTATAATACTTAATTTTCAAATTATACCTTTCATCACATGACCATGTATTGTCCTCTCTCTAATTGGACTCTTAAACTTTTATTTGAAAATGTTTTGTCTGATTCCACCCTATTTTTTTGTCGCTACGCTGTTTATTGTTATATATTAATTTTTTTGATACCAACATAATGTCCTGTAACGTTTGCGTCCATTTTGAAATTTATCACCTTCTTAATATTTTTAGTCATGTATATTGTTCAATATGTTTTCCGCTTCTATTATTAGATGCTATATTCAAAAAGTGCTATGGCTCTTATATTTTTTATTATATAATGTTTTATTTTAATTTATGGATTTAATATCTTTGTTAACATGTTTGTTATTAGTTTGTTTTTTTTAAATTTAATTTTGTGAGTACTATTGCTATCATTTACATATAATATTTCGTTCTTATTTTTTCTGTATATATAGTATAAAATAATACTAAGACCACTAATACTTAGTGCCTCTAATTGTGGCAGATTTTAATATTAGTCTTCAATAAAAAGACATTTCTAATTTTTCTACTCATATATACAGTTCAATGTTTATGTTCTTATATGGCCTAATACCTGCATAATTAAACATTTCCACTACTCGCATAGATCAGCAAATTTCTCTACAATATATGTATCTCATTGGTGACTATCTGTAGTTTATATTTTTTATTAGTTAATTACATAATGGTTGGTCTACTTCCTCACAAAGTACTGCACCCATAACCCTTCATGGGTTGTAGTGATACAGTAATTATTAATGTTAATTTATTTTAATTGCATAATTATTATTGAATCAATATCATGTTTAACTGACAATAAGTTAGTTTACATGTTATGAGGATGCATATTTAATAAATGCTAAATAATATATTACTATTAAACTTATACTACATTTATACATAATCTATAGAGCAGGTACAACTGTTGAGTTAGAACTCAATAAAATGTATGTTAGTATGATATTAATTAATTTAAAATTAATTAAACCCCATTATTTTTTTAGCTTCATATAAAAATAAGAATGTAATGTTCGTTTGTTCCTTATCAGATCTCCAAAAGTTCTTAACCGATTTACACTGTTTTCAAATTGTTTGGTGTCGTATTCAGAAAGTTCTTAGCTATTATAATTCTAGATTAACCTAATAGAAAAAAAGTTACATACAAAATTATACATTATTGGCGTATAGCTCAGAAAGTATACATTTTCCCGAGGTTATTGTATAACAATCGATTTGTTTCTTTCTGAAAAATAAGAAAATATATTACTTATTTCTTTATATTAATAAAAAAAATGTATATAACCTAATGAGGCTTTAATTAATGTATACCTACAAATTAGTTTTAGTAAAAAGGAAATCGTATTCGTTTTACTTGAATGCAAACAGCTAATATACTAGTAAAACAAAGTAAAAAAAAAAATCATTGAAATCAGGGAATAATTAACGGATATATAAAATTTAATAACATGTTATACTTTTTGCTTATATTTTTAAAAATGTTGTTGTAGAATTTTATGTCATATAAAATATGTACATAATAAGTACTGATAAAATAGTCTCGTAATATAAAATACAAGACATAATGTGTACATAAATTTTAATTTCAACTAAATTGATATCAAACTGCCATCCATGTTCCATCAATCGACTCGTACTCGTACATTCTCAAAGTTAGCAATGGCGAAGTGCTGCCGTGTCCACTTGCACTACATAGGATTTTATTGCTATTGCAAATTATGTCTATCAAATGTTCGTAACCTATTTTGGCTAATTTAATTATGCGTTGTACTTTTTATATCTATTTAAAGCTTGAATTAAAATTTAAATGATTTCAAACCGATATAACTTCAAACTAATACTATTTTTGACTTCCTTTTTTTTTTTTTTTCCAAATTTCAACACGGTCAATTAGAATAGCGTTTTAATAAATTTGTAATTTGTTTATTCATACACGAGATAGCATATTTTAATAAAAACTTTCATCAGGCCGTCATATTGAGTCTTCAGAAATCCATTCTGAATTTTTCTTGGTAATATTATTTCCCAGCTTGTTTTTTTCATATACAATAGAGATATCCCTTGTTTCCGGCTCCCAAGAGCGATGGATATTAACGAAAGAGGTATCAAATGAAAGAGAATTTCATATAGAAGTGAAGAATCTCAATTTAGATTCTTACTGGAACTTTAATAAAAGTCATTTAAAAATTTGAGAGATTTCAGAACTCTAGTAGAGGTAAGACTGCGGACTGGGACGATTCAAATTGTGTGTTTAGATTTTGACACGGACTTCATTGCACAAATACGTTCCCATGGAATGTGACTTTGGGCCCTGTGTTTAAAGGTCCAAAAAATGAATAGCGCACAAATTAGATAAGGGTCAACTATCATTCAAAAGGAACCGCACCATTGTTGCCATTGGACACTTGACGATTGAGTGAACTGCTCAGCCATTTTTGTATTAATAATGGCTCAGATTATTCAACTAGATACCATCTGTGCTCGTGTACAAATATTTTGAGCTAGGCGTAACCTATTCATAGATTTTATTGCTTAAATTACTCAGTAATACTCCAAGAATGTTTAGAACAATTTGAGCTCCAAATATTCAAAAAATGTGTTTAGTCTGTCTGTTTCTGATTATGTAACGTTTTCTTTTTTTGCCCACTGCTCAACAGATATTATGACTCAAATTATTGAGGCTCTCCGGTTACCACCGAAAATTGATAGCCCTCCAAACCATATGTCCATGTGTAGCCTAGCTATGTGGTCTCAGTAGGTACAGTTCAGGGTTAATATAAGTTTACGGACGGATGAATATTAAATGTAAAACTGAAGTAATAACTTATAACGTAACAAGTTACTTAAAGATAGTCGTTATAAAGTATTCAGCTTTACCAATTGTGTGTGTAGCATAGAGTTTCTTTATAACGATATATTGTAAATACTAATTAATATTATCGCTTATATTACGAATGAATTAAAGAGAAGAAGGAAACAAACTCAGGCCACCAGTAGCTCAGGTGATTATGTGCAATCTTACCAATCTGAAATATGCTGGCGGTGCCAGTTCGAATCCGGCCTGAGGCGCTGAATTTGTTCATTGAGTGGATATCCCACAAAATGTAAAACTTGGCTGTCAACCATAGTTAGGCAGTATAGGACTCCAATGAGACTCTTGGCCGAAAAAAAAACATACTCAATGAGAGAGTTCTCACAGAGGTAAAGTAGTCTTTATTACAATGCACATTAAGTCCTAAATGCTGTATGTCTACTGCTAAAAATTTAACAATAAATAGTTTTCTTCTACTATTTTAAAACTTTTATTGACCGCTACTCGGACTATCTTCCTACAATCTACTTCATACGGTCAACTATCTTCCAATATTAATTATATTTTTATTTATTTAAGTAGAATAGCCTCGTGAGTTTTATCCTTTTCTTTAATTTTTTCTTGCGCCTTATTCGATCATTCTTTTAATAGAACAATACTGTTAAAAATTACATACAAAATCTGTCTTGTATATTGAAATGATTTTGGTATTTACTTTTATAATTATCTAAAAAATGTTTATTTACTAGAAATATCTTTAGAATAGCACCATTCTGACGTTACAATTGTGTGAAGTATTTGTGGGAACAATGCAAATACTTCAGACTACAACTAACATGTTTGTTACTTCTGCATTAGATCAATATTGCGTGCTAGAATAATATTTCTTAAACCTTGCAATTGACGAAACTGCTAGGTTCAAAAACTGGTATAGAAAAGTAAAACTGACTATAGAAAATATAAACTATTGTTATTTTTATAAGTTAAGCTACTTTTCATGAAAAAATTTTATATCATATGTTAAATTTAATGTTTTAATGAATTATTTCTATGTGGAAGTATACTGGATTGTGTTCGAAACTCGTAAAAATAAATAAATAATTTTAAATTTCAGGAACCGAACAATTGCTTTCAAAATTTTCAATCTGTAGCACCTATTCGAAAAATCAATAAAAAAAATCATTACACTGTTATTGTTTAGGTATACATGTTCGACGAATTTGCTTGAGCAACCGAAGAGCTATAGTCATTTATTATTCAATTTTCAATCAACCCGTTCGTTGGTTCGTATATATTTTTACTTTATATTAAAAAAAAAAACGAAAATAATTTATTTTTACCTATCGTGTAATGTGTTTGGTTGATGAAATGTTACGATTAATCACAAAGAAAACCGAAATTTTCCGACTTCTCTGGAAGAATTAAGTTCAAAATTCAAGTGTTTCCATGGTCCTATTGCCCGTCGTGCCTGTAGTTGCTGTAACTAGCCACCTCATTGCGATTGGAACGATTTGACGTGGTCCATGTTTTAGTTTTGTTTTTTTATAAATTTTAATTTGCTTAGCGGGCTTTCATTCCATATGGATTGCCATGGATGATATTGCATTTTTCAGTAGAAGACTTATTTCTTTGTGTGTCAGCATGACCTTGAAGGCCAACTGCTTGCTTTCCTACCTCCAGTGAACAATGACGTGTTGGATACTAGCATTGGGAATCCGTATAAATTGACAAGAGAGAAAGAAATACTTTATTCATTCATGCTACCCAAATACATCGGGTTGCTACATTACACAACATACTGATCAATCCGTGACTGGACAAATATAAGTTACATATTTTTACATAATATAATATAATACATAGATAACATTTTTTTTCCCTTCCACAGTTTCTTTTACAATTATTACCAGTCTACAAGTTTTTCGATTTATTCCTTTTCTTTTTCTTTCCCTTCCATTTCACAACCCCTATTTCATTTGATCAACAAATTCCCCTATATAACAAATATTAAAATATTTAAAATAATAAAAAATAATAACTAAAACAACAAATAAGATATGCGATGCATGCATGCCATCCCACTTCTGGATAAACTCCCATACTCATTAATTTCCATGCATGTGGTGGTGTATGATTCCCAGGGAGTCAAGTATTATATTTTCTGTCAACCTAGCCACGTCCTGGACATCGACCCCGAGCTCCTCCATGAAGCTCCTAGTTGTGCTGGGAATCGTTCCACGAGCTCCGAACCAGAGGCCTCTCACGTCGAAGTCTCGTTCTCCGAAGCCCTCACGGAACTTCTCCTTGAGGAAAGGGATACATTTATCGTAGATTTCCTTCTTTTCCCTATCTACCTTATTTGCCTGGTCAAGTTCGTTATTTTCATTTCGTTATCTCACGGTGGGATCCAGAATAATTGCCGACTTCCTACATAGAGAGTGGCCAGAGACTAAAGGGAGCTAATGCTCTGCCCCCAATCTATGACCAACCCTCAAAACAGAAATAACTGAAGGACTACCTGCTAGAAAGAACGGTTACGTGTTGGAAAAACCGAAATAAACTCTACATCCATTTCAGCCCTATTCAGTTCTGGCACAAATCTCGAAATAGTTATATGCAGCAATGCAGAATGCACTGTAATAGAGAATTTTAAGTAATGCTTTAATTGTAATAGCTATTAATCTTAAATTATACTATTTACATATCGTTTTTTAATAATTATTTGTTTTAAAAAACTTTTTTTCATTGTCACTCATGATTATATTAACAATCAAGTAGCGAAGTGTCGCCTAAATATAGTTGTATTATTGACTGATCCTCGAGACACACAAAAATATATATCTTCAACAGTTAGGAAAAATAATTTTATATATATTTTTTTTTTTTTTTTTTTCACGGCTCCTAGGGCGTAAGGGCAAGAATATTCAGGGACGTTTCTAATATTTTTGGCCTAATATCCCCAACAGAACGTTCATTGACATCGTTGATCCCACGTCCTTAACCTTTCCTTGGATGGAAATTTTTTATTTTTATTTTATTTATATTTTTGGCAAGATTCCTTTGAGCTTAGGGCGTGAGCCAAACATCACCTAGTAAGTATCTTTCGTTCAAATAGGGATAATTTTAGATCCGCTCGGTGCAAAGTTCATAAGCTGTATATTCCGGTTACAAAGCGGTGAGTTTGGGGCCCTGTTCACTTAAGCATGAACACATTGGGTGACATAGGTGACCGAATGCTGGAGCTCAGTGCCACTCGCACAAGGCCTTTGTCCAGCCAAGTTGTTCCAGCATTGTGCATGCCTTCCTACCTCCAAGCAATCCATTAATACAAAGGCTCTTAAATTATTTTGTAGTTGTTGCTTCAAAGTATGTTAAATAATTGGAGGTAAGAGATTTAATTTGAAGTTTAATACTGCCTAGGAATTAAAATAGATCAATTATAATCGATAAATGTTAACGCATTTGTGACACGTTTGCGTTAAGAAAACATCAATTTATTCCTTGTCACATGATAAATAGAAAGTACAAAAAAAAATCGGCTTTTTAATTATACATATAAAAAATACATTTATATATCATTTTAATACTGCATCAAAGGCATTACTCTGATTAGGTCAGATAATAGAAGAGATTAAGGTATTATATTCGATTAATTTTTTTGTATTATATATTTCAGAGTTATATGTTATATTAACCCTTATCTGTCGCTAACTATTTATACCTGATTCTCACTTGGTTGTGAAGCTGGTTACGGTAAATATGCAAACAAATTTCAGTATTATAAAAATAACATTATTATTAGAAATTATTTATTTTGCACATATATGAGATTCAATTAATTATTTATTTAGAAATGGTAGTGAAATATAACTGGATGTGTCAATTGCCCCGTTACTGATTCTTAAACGATAAGTAGTGCTGCCGACTCTCCAAACAACAAAAAAAATAAATAAAATAACTCACTCAACGCCTTGAAAATACCTGCCACTTTACCTGCTAAATTTAATTTTTAAGTTCAGGGGACCAAATCACATTTCCCTTCGCCGTCAACCCATGACTTCCTGCCCTACTACAGTATTCATTAATAATACCTCACATATTCCTGTGTAATAGATCCGTTACCTAAGACTACATCTGGACAAACTACTGACTTGGAATCCTCACAGAAGACTGAAAATACAGGAAGCTGCTCGTCGATTCCGACTATTACAACATTTACTAGACGAACGGTCTTCACTTTCAATCCATTATAAAAGACTGATCTACATGACTATAATAAGGCCTATATGGATACATGGATACTCCACTAAACCATTGAATTCCTGCCAAATCCAATCCTTACAGTCCAAAATCCTTAATGTCACAAATGAAGTCATCCGTCAGGACCTCAATGTTTCATATGTTGCCGATTCGGCCAGATACCGATCCTTCTAGTACAAGAGCCGGGAAGAAAAAAAAGAAGTTATCTCACCCCAATTTTTAGTTACTTCAATGAAAACTATGTATAATTACTAGTCAAAAGTGATGGGTCTGCCAAGTATAGGTAGTGGTAATAATAAATGGCGGCTGTTTCAAAACCTTAAAAAAACCTAAATTTTTCATTCGGAGGTCTATATCTTAAAAACTACCAGGAATATCGCAATAATATCTATAACTCAGGAATAGCACAAGAAAATCTATAACTCAGGAACTATGTGACGTACAGATGTCTATTAGCACTCAAATTAAAGCTAGTTTAATGGACTATACAGAAGTTTATGACCTTTACCTTCGTAGGAATAGTAGTTTTCATGATATTTGCTCAAATAAATTGATTTATAGTTGTTCGGACAATAAGTTTGATTTATGAAAAACTTTAATTCAGAAACCATTGGATGTACTGATGTCTGCTATCGCTCAAATCATAGCTAGTTAAATTTACTACAAAATAGTTAATTATGTTCATCTTTGTAGGAGTAGTTTTTATGATATTTGACAAAATAAACTCACAAAATGTTAATTTCTAGTTGTTCGTATAAAATGTTGGATTGTTGAAAAAATTTATATCTGGATCTATGGATTTTCATTAAAATAATCAAAAATTGGGGTGAGATAACTGCCTTTTTTCTCCTCTTGGACTCTTGTACTATTCCATGATTAACTCTCTAACCACACAAACCCACTTGTTTCTAACCTGGCTTCTGCTTCATTGCCTGATAATCCTCCTAAATGGCTTCGAGATGTTCTCCTCTAGTAATGTTATTGGAGTCCTTTCAATGGATAATTTTAAACATGTCTGTGTCATTTCATTGTATAACTATCATAAAATTTACTTAGTGTTAACATTTTAATACAGTTGTAAATATCAATAAATAAATAAATTATTGTTCATTTAATTTTCTGCGGTACAAATATTTTAAATTGATTATTAATGTTTCTTGTGCTAATAAGTTCTTTTAAAGCTTGTATTAATATGCCATAAATGTTTCTTGAGTTATTGAGTTCCATGTATGTTTTAAATTACTTTCACTGGCTTTTTGAATAAATTTTGTTAATGATTAAATTATTTTTACGTTTTAAAGTTCTTTGATGTTTTAAATTATGTTAGTTATTTAATTTATGCATGTGGTCCAATTTGTTTTGCATTAAGTTACTTCTGCTATATGTTTTTATAAGTGTGTTTAAGTTTTGCTACATATTTTTTTTGTATTCAGTGTGTACACTATAATTATATTAGTTGTTAGAATAAGAAATAAATAAATATAAATACTTTGGTTGTAGAGAAAACATAAAGGAAACCCTGGACCACAATAAGTCA
Source organism: Halyomorpha halys (assembly GCF_000696795.3). NCBI lineage: Eukaryota > Metazoa > Arthropoda > Insecta > Hemiptera > Pentatomidae > Halyomorpha > Halyomorpha halys. The sequence continues at coordinate 94,221 of NW_027116146.1, forward strand.
TGAAGGGTATTGGATTCAGTATTAGTCGAGGTTATACACTGCCCGTTAAATGTTTATGAACTCCAACACTGTTGATTAAAGACGATACTTTTACATTTCATTCTAATTCAATTACTTTATTCATGAAAACTTGATATTTCGAAACCAACCTTGCTCTCTGATGCGTTTATAGATATAATTGAATCTCGTAAGTCGATTGAATAAAAGACACTATAAATCAAAGAGTCAAGATTTATAGTGTCTTTTATTAGATTTAGAATAAATCAAATTGGTAAGGTCGAGAGATTATACTCAAATCTTATTTTTTGGTGTGTTCCCTATCTCAACGATACGAAAAAACACCGATATTGTTTAGTGCATTTATTATACCTTAAAAGTGTATTAATGTAGCAAGAAAATTTGTCATCGTTAAAAAAACTCGATAGCTGGAAATAGATTTTCATTGAACTCAAAAAATTAAATATCTGAAAAATTCGATCACACAAAGTAAAATCGACCCGCTTCCATCTTCGACTTATATAGTTTTTATTACATTTTGATTTTTTCTTTTATGTTGCCATATTAAAAAAAATGTTTTAAAATAACATTTATTTCTATAATACTTGTACATTAACTTTCCATAAGACAATTAGTACAATTTGCTCAATATCCTACTCAACCTGCCGTAGAATTATTGAGCCTGCAATCCAAGCACTAATAACTCCTCGGATGTCTGCAAGGAATATTTGGGTTTAATATCCATCGCCATCCTGTCATCGCCAACAACTTGACAGCAGGTATTTAGACCCGACTCAACCTCACTAGAGAATTCTGAAACCTTGTGTACTTAATAATCCGTTCACTACGGATACAGAGACACGTACAAAAGATAGGTAGAGATGTGATGGACGGAAATATTTCATTTTCTTTTTAGTGAATCATAGAAGTACTTATAATATATTCATTTATGATTTTAGAATACTTTAAAAATTGAGATTCAATATTAGGAAAAATCATTATTTTGGACTGAAAGTATTAAATTATTTTTACGTATGGATTTGTAAATTATAAATACTCAAATGTGTTATTCTAACCAAAAAAAATTAAAATCTTCTTTCTTATTTTGTCATCATTTATATTTTTTCTAATGGTTTGATTTGAAGTGATTTTTCCAAATGAGGTTTAATTGTTTCATCATGCATTTTTTGAAATAATTGATTAATTTTTGGAAAATAATCCATTAATAGCAATTGATATGTCATATATATTTACTTTCCTTTACTGATATTTGAAATATAAAAGAAAGCGTACTTTGTGTTTATGAATAATTTAATACACATTTTGTGGTCCTTTGATTCCAAATATTATTATTGGTATCTGTTGTGGGGAACTTGTCCGGGCGAGTGTGGTCGTTTTTGCCAACTCCTAGCTACTACTTTGAAGTTGCCGCCACGTACTAAGATGGGAGTGTCAAGATTTATTTCTCGGCGGTCGGCGGAGAAATATTAACTGCCCCAGGTGGGAATCGAACACAAAACGTTCCCAACCGAGCGTGCTGGGAGCTCGAAAGTACCAAGTATCTCAAAAAGTTATTAGAATCTGAAATTACCAGAACATTTTGTTGGCACATTGGCAGAAACATATTTGGAAGTTTTAACGGTCTTTCTGCATATTTAGAGATTAAAAAATATTTATTAATGCCGACGTTTTGACCTGATTTTCAGGTCCTCATCAGGGCTATAAAAACACAAAGACAACCATCATTTAGAGAGAATAAAAATTTTTATAAATAAAAATAAAATAGATAAAACTATATATATATAAATAAAATAATAAATAAAAAAATACAAATATATAAAATAAAACAAATAATAGACTAAAAATTTGGAAATATACACAATAATAGAATGAAAATATAAATTAGTTGATTACTAACTATGGACAAGACAGTAGTAGATTGAATAAATTATTATTTATATAAATACAGATGTGAGCAACAAATAAATGATACAGTGAAAAGAATCTATTAAGAATTAGTTAGAGAAATTAGGAAAGAACAGTGGATAAGGAGAAATAAATGAAGAAAGGGGAATGAAGAAAGTAAGAAATCCGAGAGTAAGGTTATAGGAGGAGAATCCAGGCCATATTGTTATAAATTGCAGGAAAAGCCGCTAGAGTGCAGGTCGGCAAAATATGTTATATAAACTGAAATCTAAAGGTCAAAAGATCGTAGAGATAAAATAGTCAATATGAGAGTAAAAAAAGAATAGGAAAAAAAAAACTAACATAAAAAGGTGTAAAATGTAAAATAATGAGAGCCCAAAAAGTAATAAAATGTATCAATATATAAAGGACGTGTAAAAAATGATATATTAACGGGGAGTATGTAGAAACAATGTTTATAGAAAATAAGAAGAAATATGAAGAATAGGAGATAAGATAAGAGAGAAAAAAATAACTTACAGTTGTGGGCAGAGATCTCTATATATATATATTAAAAAAGATTATTAGTGTTTTAATAAATTAATAATTTGGGAATAGGCTAGGGACAGGTTTTGTTTTTCAGTTTTGTGATTAACGGGGGAAGACTCTAATTGTATAAAAATACTTTTGGATAGCAGTTCCTTAAAATGGTTAGTAACGGTGGCTAAAATGGAAGTATTATCAAAATCGAAAGAGTGGTTGAAAATTAAACGTTCTACAATTAACTGTTCAGTAGAAAATTAAAATTAAATGTTCAGATAATTTAGAAGCATTAAAGTTACGGAATAATTGTGTTGGGTTGTGCAGTCTTGGAGTTTTTTTTTCACCAATATAAGATGCTTTACAATTAGGAGTAGAACAGGGGATAAGGTACACAACGTGGGAACGCTATTGAGGAGGAATGGGATCTTTAAGATGGGAGTAAATAAAAGAAAGTTTGTTATGAGCTTTGAAGCCGAGGCGGAGGTTTGGGATAGAACAACGCAAGTGTTTATGTGTGTATGTTATCTGAAAGAAACGGGATGTAAGGTAATGATCTGTATAAGGGGGTGGAAAGAGATAGAGGTGAATTAGATGTAGAGGGGGTACGATGTTTATAATTGTAAATGAGTTTGTTGATTATTTTGTGAGGAAAATTGTTGTTTAAGAGGATTTGTTTAGTGGAGAAAGTTATTATCATGAAATTTGGAATCAGAGAGAGAAAAACAACGATGAATAAGATTTTTGGCTATGTTTAGTTGTTGATGGTAAGGGTGTTGGGAGTGATAATTTAGAAGTCTCCATGAGTAAGTATGTTTTGTGTACCAATCGGTAGATATAGTGTTAATGGTGTTTTTTATGATGAGGAGGTCAAGAAATGGTAGTGAATTGTTTGTTTCTGATTCAAAACTTAAACGTATTATTCATACGTGGTATGAATTGAAAGCAAATAAGATGTCGGTGATTTTATTAGGATCCAGTATTAAGAGGAGGTCATCAACATACTTTTTAATTAAAATGATGTCGTTGGAAAACTGTGGAATAATGTAGTTGAGTAAATCGTTAAGTAGCATATTGGACCCTAGTACGAATCGGCCTTTGATAGATAATTATTTATTCTGTTACCGTAGCTGTGAGTCAACCCTATGTGTTCGGGAGCCCTTCGGGGCCCTCATAGTGGGTACTCTTAATTGAGTAATAGTCTGGCGCTCGACCGTGATTCACTTCCTTGTACAACCGTTGATCAGAGAACAGGCACTTACCCAATAATGCCATTCATGAGTTTGAGTCTGTACATATTTATTTTTTTTATCACACATTGAACGGGATATTATGAGTTTTTTACTGCATAAAAAACCTGTCTGTTTATAACCTATCGCTAATACGACTATTGGTTTTTTGTCTTTTTTACTTCGTTAGCCTTACCTGCACAGAAAATTTGTATTAATTATATTTTTAAGGACATTATTAACTCGTTCATCATTTGTCGTAATGAGTATGCAATCCCAGTTTATTGTTGATTCAGCCTCTATATGACGCTCCCTTTTCGTACTGCTTACGTAATATTTTATAAAATGTAAGCTAATATAAGAATCGTACAGCTTGTATAAAATAATTTATTTACACTTTATAATATTTTATAGAATGGGAACGTAAATGCTATCGAAGGCAGACTAAACTTATCGATCTCGTATCCTCCCGCATATGTCACGTAGCATTCAGAGGTTATTGTGGCTGCTTCTCGTTTGCATAGGGAGTTTGCTGATCAAACCAACCTGTATTTCTTGTTATGGGAGGTAAGCCGTCGTGTGACAAGCGATCCCGGCTTTGATTCCCTCCCAGATTACAGGAAATTAAATGGGCCACAAAGGGATGTACATATCCAACATGGCGCGCCTCTCGGCTATAGCTGGATCAGTGGGTCAAAAGCCGAATGAGGAAGGATTCATCTCCTCCTTCCATCCTACTAACATCGTCGGGTCTTTGAACTTCTTAATCGGCCCTTTGGAAGAACGTCATTAAGATTCTAGTCTTACGCAAGATAGGATCGAAATCCAAAATTCTGAAACTATTCTTGTGTTTTATGAGATGCTGAACATGTAATAGATATTAAAAAAAATTCGCACCATTTCTTACCATTATTTTAATATTATGTATCATGTATTCCTCATATACTAAAAGAACCTCATGCACAAAATCCCCCTCATAGAACGTACATTTACAAATAATTTCAGAAATTAGTTTCTTATTAGATAAATGTTTACGGAAATGCATTTCTGGTGGCTCTCAAACATACTAATCGTCTAATTAATTTAGACTTTATCGGTCGTATGGCACCAACAGTGCTATGTCGCTGCGGTCGTAGGTCACGTGGGAGATGAAAAGGTGAAGCATGTTAAAACTCGTCTCTGTGTGAAATGCATGTACTATTACCTTATTAGCAGTGCTGCTGATGTCGGTATTTTTTACCTTTGCGGGTAATGGGTGGGGATCAGGTATTTGGGGTAGAATATGGCAGTTAAACGTGGCGTTACGATCACGCCAAACCCTATACGAAATTATTGTCAGAATTTAAGAAATCAGTAAGACAGTAAAACTGTCGTGATATTTAATGCTTTCATGACTATCGAATAATTACAGCATGATTCACTAGGAATGCGTTTACATGTGATAGTTGCTTCTCTGACATTACTTTTTTTATCAACTATTACGCCCGAGCTAGTGTGATAGTACATGTGATCATGACTCTAAGAATCACATAGTTATAATAGTTAAAACGATTCTCCAAGAGCAGGTAAACTGGTAGATATTTTGTTAGAGTAAAACGGTTATTTTCATGGCTCTGAGTTGGTAGAATCGGAAGCACTAGTTATTGGGTAAGTATCCGTTTCAGGGAAATTTACATCTCACGTTATATATCGCTGCCATTTCAAAATAAATAAATATTGGACCCTCATGTATGTGTAAAATAAAAAATTTCTAAAAAAAAAAGTTAAGGTTACTATACAATGAAATTGTTTTGTATATTCACCGGAATCTTTTAAGATTCACGTAAAGAAAACTAGCGACTGATAAGGGTGTAACGTGAATGTGAAGGTAATGTATCAATATAAATCAAATTTAACACTTACCCTCATTTCTGGTGGTTCTCGAACAATTACTAACTGATATAACCTATTTTTTATTACTTTAATAATAAATTGTTTAATCAACAGAGAATTGCACATTATAGAAATATTTTTGTCGCCCGGTAACGAGTTGAACAATCACATTAAGCTGGAACTGAAACATTGGGCTGTTCTGACACCTCCAGAACCAATTCAATATTAAATATTTTCGAATAATTTTTCGAGGATGATGAGTGGTTTGGAAAGATAATAGGAATCTATGATCGTGGATATTCCACATTTGAAATACACAATGCAATTTTCGCAAAAGTTTAAAGTTTATCTTTTTTTTTTTTTTTGGCTGTAACTGACTTTGAAGAAACAAAAATAGAACGCGCAGAAATTAATGAAAAGTGAAGTATTTTGTCTTAAAATAATATTAGAAATATTATTATATAATGAGAAGAAGATGATTGGGGGTTTGGTGAACGAAGAATACAGATAGGTACAAATTTATTTACTACGTTTCGGCCAAAATGTCAAGCATTCATCAGCGCTAAGGAAAAAAATCAAGACAACAATCAATGAATTAAAAGATATATAGAATGATTAGAAAATAACTAAGGAAATAATCATTATGGATAGTAGAAATGAATAGTTTGCGTATTATAACAAGATAAATACTATATGAGAAGAGTAATATTAAACTAAAGTAAGAGGAAAAAACTTTTAATTTCTTTTTAAAATTAAGTAATAAAAGAAGTGGAAAATAAGACGAATATGTCGGTTATTAAATCTTTAAGTAAAATAACATGATTAAGGAAATATAAATATAAAGTTATATAATCTAAAAGGGATAAGGAAATATGGATATTTTAATTTAAAATTAAAGTTATGGGGAAAAAATGAGAAAGAAAATACATGTGATTAATGAAATGTAAGTAAAATACTAGAATAAAGTAATACAATGTAAAGTTAAGCAAGATAAAAGAAGTAATTTGTAAATATGGCTATAATAATATGTGGTGAACATAACTTATAACCTTACTAAGAAAAGAGTAGAGAAGGATAAGGGGTATAAAACAAAATATGAGAAAATAAGAAAAGAAAATTATTATATATACAATGTTATTATATGTATATATATATATAATTTTACTTACCTTGAAATGAGTTATTCATAATAAAATAAAATTTTAATTTAAACGGCTAAGGTCATAATAAATTAAATAAATATATAGAGTTATAGCAGGCAGGTTAAACATTAAAAATATTAATAAACAAGTTTTTTTAGTGGAAAGTATCAGATTCATGATAGTTAGGCTGTTTATAAACAAACTTGTGTTAATATATACTTGGATTTGAATTTTTTACCGAGAAATTAATAATTGTATCAAAAAGCTCTAGTTATATGTTTTTAACCTTTTTATTTCGATCATCTGAAGCATCAATGAATTTATTTTCATTTAACTTTTCCAGAATATTGGAGCGAATAAATTACCAAAGGCCAAATATCCGTTTGTGAAAGGCTTAGCATCAAAAGCAATATTAAAAGAATTTCATAAGTATTTTATAATCAGTTTTAGATATTTGGTTATTTATTTTGAAACGCCTAGGAATTAGGAAACTAACCAGCGTTTATGAATTTTTTCATATGTAGGTTTTAATTATTGTGGTTTGATTCATTAAGCAATTAGAATTTGTCATTTCCTGTGTAAATGTGTATTAATTTTAAATTTTATGTAATGTAGAATGAAACATGATGATGAGATGCAAATGCAAAAATTGGAAGAGAAGAAGTATATTATCCAACGATCGGTAAAGAAAATTTGGATAAATATAGTAACGATAATGGAATAAGACTAATAAGCTTTGCCATTTTGGAAAACCTAATAACCAAAAATACTACATCCAAATGTAAGGATATTAACAAATATATTTGGACTTCACCGGATTCGCAAACGCGTAATCAAATCGATCATGTCTCAGTACACCATAGATAGCAAAATAGTATAATTAATGTGAGATCCTATCGAGGGACAGAATGTGGTTCAGATCACGAACTAGTAATCGCGAAAATTCGACAAAAACTTAATATAAAAAAGAGAAATAAAAACGCGTCACGTCCTGAAAATTTCGATCTGGAGAAATTAAAAATCCCTTTAATTCGAAATCAAATCGCGCTCGAAATAAAAAATAGATATTGAAGTCTTTGAGCTTTTAGATGAAGGTCACGAAGACATTGAGAAGTTATGGGTAGGAATCAGAGATAATATTAAAGAGGTCGGTAATTTGTGTCTCGGAAAAAGGGAAATTAATAAGAATACACCCTAGTTCGATGAAGAGTGTCTTAAAATCTGTGACCAAAGAAAAGCTGCTAAGTTAAAAACTCTCAATAATCCTAGCGAAAACAATGTTAGTTACTTCCGGGCCTCAAAACTTGAGACGTCTAAATTCCCCAGAAATAAAAGAAAAGAGAATATCTTAAAAATAAAATAATAGAGATAGAAAATAACAAAATCGAAAATAAGTCAGAGAAATGTACAAAGGTATTAACCGACCCGGAAATTATGCTCTGTAGTGACGGAAATAAGAGATAAAAATAATAATATGTTAGCTAATCCGGTAGATATATTGCATATATTTAAGAAACACTTTGAAAGTATTTTATCTTGTATCTCCTCTCACTGAATACCTGAGTGCTGAACCGTGGAAAGGAGAACCGAGTCAGGAGGAAGCTAAAATGGCCATCACAAAATTAAAACTTTATAAAGCAGCGGGAACGGACAATAATCCTAATGAACTAATCAAGGCATGTGGTGAAATTGGAGTTTATAAAATTCACCTTTTGGTTAAAAAGATCTGGAAAATTGAGGAATGGAAGGACTATCTACTTATTCCTGTTCCCAAAAAGGGGCCTACGACGAATTGTAATAACTATCGAGGAATTTCACTCCTTCCTGTATGTTATAAAATATTTACGCTATTCTTAACTAGTCGAATCACGGAATACGCTGAAGAAATCATCGGAGACTACCAATGTGGTTTTAGAAATCATTTTTTTTTTTTATAACGACAAATCTTGGAGTCAAAAACAAAAGTTGGAATACAACAGGTTAGTTCAACAGCTTTATATAGATTTCCGAAAGGCTTACAATTCTATTGACCACCAGAAGCTGTATAATATTCTGATCTAACAGGGAATACCAATGAAGTTGGTAAATCATGTACGGATGTGCATGACCAAAACGTTTAATAATGTACGAATCGGTAATCTTTGTTCTGAGAAATTCCAAGTCCGGTCGGGTTTAAAACAAGGTGATTCTTTATCACCTATCTTATTTTATCTAGCAATAGAATACGTCATTAAATGTGTGGTGAATACCGAAAAGGGTTTAACTTTAGGTGGTAAAATACCGGCGCTAGGGCATGCTGATGATTTGGTATTATGCGGTAAGGACAAAGAAACTATAGAACTAAATACAACCATTAATAATCTCCAGGACCAGGAACCATTAAGGAACTAGGTCTTGAAATAAATACGGGTAGAACCAAATACATGGTTAGCAGTAGAAACCCGAGCAATTTCGGTGATATATATATATAGCAGGAAATACGTTTGAACGGGTAGATAGGTTTCAGTATTTAGGTTCTAAGGTAACTAGAAAAAACGAAATTGATGAGAAAATAAAAACTAGGTTGAAGGCGGTAAATGGTTGTTATTTTTCAATTTCGAAACTGCTTAGCTCACACCTTTTATCGAAAAACTTAAAAATTAGAATTTACAAAACTATTATCCTTCTTATTATTCTTTATGGATGCGAGGCGTGGCCTCTTGCTCTAAGGGATAAACAGCGCCTTAAGGTTTTCGAAAATAAAGTATTACGCAAAATATTTGGACCGAAAAAGGATGAATTAATGGGAAAATGTAGAAGATTACACAACGCTGAATTAAGGGACCTACACCCGGTAAATATAATTCAAGTTATAGCATTACGGCGTATAAGATGGGCGTGTGAGGTTGTAGGACTTAGTAACGAGCGGATCCCTAATCTGTTAATTCTGTTAATAAATAGTGAATCGTGAAATGACGTGGTAAACGTCCGAGGGGTAGACCGATACGTAGTTGGGAGGATTGCATTAAAACTGATTTAGTAGAATTGGGTTTGTAGGGGCATCACTGGAAGGATGTATGCAAACCTTCGGGTTCGTTTGACCTTCATCATCATTATATATATATAAATATATATATATATATTTTTTTTATTTCTACCTCTAGATGATTCATGTTTCATTCTACATTTAATTAATGAATATAACTTAAAATATTATATACTACATACTGTGTGTATGAGCAGAAAATGTTGCGGGTTTCAAACTTCTGAATTGGTGAGATAATTTAGTTTTTTAACAGCCCATGTGGGCAGCGGTCGTTGATGACAAGTTTGGACTTGAGTTTTTTTTTTTTTTCTCAAGATGAAATTTTTCATTGGACAGGAAAACAAAATCTATTAGATGTAAACTGCTGTTTCGGAGTACTTTTAATTCTCAAATAAATTTTTAATTTATTTTTTAAAAACGAAAAGATTTTATTGTAATATCACAAAATTCCCAAAATGCATAAAATTAGATCCGTATGTTTAAAAAAAAAAAAAATCAAAAATTATAATTCATAAAAATATCTGTAGTATTGTGGATTATTTATTAAGTATTTTATATTATCACAATTTAATTAGTGTTTTACTTTGGCTTACCAAGTTCTACAGAAACTAGATGTTGAAGTTAGGGCAAAACGGAAGACCTACGAGTTGTGCGTTAGTGTAAACCAGCCCCTATATACCATTTCGGTTTGTAAATTATATTTTTCTCATATTCAACATTAATTTACTGTTTAAAAACATTTACAAGCTGACAATTTATCATGGTATTCTTTGGATTTACCAAGCATTTATTGTATCTTTCGAAAATATTTCGTGAAATATATTCAGAAATTAGTCCGTGCATATTTTTACGGACATTTATTTTTATAAGGTACTTGTTTGACATTTTTTTTTATAATGCTAAGTTTAGTAATCTTTGAAAGGCATTTCAAAATTATTCATGTGTTCAATATCCAAAAGGATTAAACCCTTTTGAACTATTTATTGCCTTTTCTAACTGCTAGGCAACATTAGGACAACGCCCATTTTCAAGTCCTCCAGAATGGACAAGGTATGTCTGAAACTTTGTTTAAGGTTTTTTTTTTTTTGCTTCTTCTTGGAAACTAAGGATACAAATTATTTCTAAATTTATCACGTTTAAAAAAATTGAAAAAAAAATTATTTATAATTTTTTTAAACTAATTTTTGTTAATTTGTTTTTGATGTTCGAATGAGGGGTGTAAATCTTTCTTTTTTTATCTCTTTCATTTTATGCTTGAATTCTTACGAACAAAATGCTTATTTTTAGAAACTAATAATAAAAAGAAGCGAAGATATATATTAAGTCACTTAGTCAAAGTCTCTTAATCTCATAGTTATCCCGTAAAAAAAAAAAAATAATAAGGTTTAAATTTCAATACTCTTCAAGAGAAATACAAAAAAGAGACCTTATTTGACTTTTTAATAGAAATAGATAATAGAAAGGTTTTTCCATTGGCTTGAAGGGTAAAATTGTTATCAAAAGGGGGAAACAGTAGCTCGGTGACCTGTTAAAAGTTCAATCTCGGTTATCCGTTCTAGTTGGTAGAGATAACGGTTAAATGAGAGTGTGGGTAGTAAAAATCGGACTGTATAAAAGAAAAGGCTCTAATATTATCGAGTAAAAATTAAAATGCAATCAAAAATTAAATTTATTGATAAAGTTGAGGTTATATTTATTAAACCAATTAAAATTATATCTTTTGATTTATGATGTAATAACATGAAATGTACCAGCGATATTTATGTTTTAGTAGTACTCAAAAAGTCAGTTTTTTTGTTTTACTTTACTGTACCTAATTAATATTTTAACAGCTCACCCGGTCATGAAAAATGTATTAATTTTTTTTCTCTATAGCGACGGCTAATCCGGAATCTGGTCAAGCGGGGTTATACTGTATTTTCTTTTTATTGGTAAATTTTTAAGGAATAAATAAGCTTTATGTATCAGTAATTATTTTCTTTTTTTCTTTGCATCTATATTTTATTTCAGTTACAGGCATTTTGAAGGCACTGTTCTGGACCGGTAAACCATCTTCTAACAAAGCCATTGTTCGAAAATACGGCCCATACACACGCCTAGCCATAAAATATGTATGTAATAGAAGCCATGTGTGCAGAAAGGCTTATTTTTCTCCTCCGGCCGATAAGGCGGTGCCAGGATATATGGGCATTAAAGAATGGTACCTGGCGCACATCCTTGTAGGACACCTGGTCTATTATGATAGGAAGTGAAGAAAACCTTAGCCACAGAGTCACGAATAGCGATCGTTCAGCGAAGGGGACATTAAGATAAGGTGGGGATATTTCTGAGTTCCGTCGTTTTCACAAACGGGTACCGCCCCCCCTTACCACCCCTCCCATTCCAAGGAGCAATATAGAAAAGCAATAAATATGATTTCTCTGATGATATTGTCATCATGGTGACAGGACTGATAGCTGTCTTAATATTTGTTAAGGAAATTTATGTATCGTTCTTGCCCTAGTCTTGCGTGTATGCACGTAATAACAGTTTTATTTATTTTTAAACGTATACACTATTGAGACTTAAAAATACTTACCACTTATTTATAGAAAAGTTCTGTTTGCAAGTGGAGACGATGTGATGTGATGATGAATGATGTGATCGTACTCAGGAATAAAATTAAAATATTTGAGAGTGTGGACTGCCGAGCCACAAGCTTAGCAATCTCGTGTCAAAATCTTGAATGAGTCGTTGCAAGCTTGAATCCAGCCTGGGCAGGTTGACGTTTATATTCGACAGACTCTCAGAATATAATTATTTATTAATCCTCGACTTTCCCACCCTGGCAAAAATGGGTTGATAACTTGTAGGAGGACTTGTATTTCCTTTCCTGAATTAGAGTTATACAAAAAAAAGAAAGAAAGATTTCAGAAAGATAAAATATAAATTTGTACTTCGGAAAAATATTAGTTTATTTTATATAATTGAACAAACATTGTTTGGGTGGCCTTCTAATAAAGTTAAGCAAAAATAACAGAAAAAAAGTATTGGTCAAAAAATTAACAAGCATTGTAATAAAAATTATTGAGTTTTAATACTTGAGTTCCTTTTTAATCGCCCTTATCTTTCTTTTACTAATTACACTCGCCAATCAACGAATTTCCATTACGTGAAAAAAACAAAACTATTAGTAGACACCATATTTCAGGTCTTCATCAAAGCTGAGTCAACGCCGGTTCGCAATAATGACAATAATGTTTTTTTTTTCTTATTTGACTACCATCCAGACCATCCTCGTGAATTTGTAACATTTACAAAGAATGTGACAGTCCTGCCTCATTTGCTATGTGAATGTTGACTTGTTTCTCCTATGTTTTTTTTCTTTTTCGCGAAATATTTCTTTTACTCTGAATTTCTCTTTCCTTGCTGGCAACTGACCACTTCCGAACCCTTATCGGAAAAGGTCGATTTTAAGTCAGACGGAGCCGCCCTGGGCTAGAAAACAACAGCTCCCGGCAAGGAACTATTGCTCGTCCACTCAAACAAATATCTCACCGACCCCCCTCCCACCTCTGGCCCCCAGATTCCCCCTCCCTACGGAGATACCCCATCCGCAACCCCATCTTCTGAGCCCTGCTGTAAATTTCGTAGCCAGGTAGTCGTATATTTTTACCAGGCTACCGCTGGGCCATTTGCAATCGATTCCGTAACGCATATTATCCCTTCCGGGCCTCGGGAGAGAAAGAAAGTATAAACATTTCCCTAGCCGGGATGAGAATGTTGGGGTAGGAGGGAGGTTATCATCCATGGAGTGGAAGGAGGATGGGAAAAAGAGATAGATGGTGACCTTTGTGAGGCGACGCGAGATGTTGATGTAGGCCGCTGATCACTTAGTGCTTTTGAGCTGAGTGTTATACCCTCTTCTCTAGGCTTTAATAATAAATAATATCTCACTTATAGAAAAAAAAAAGGGAATTGTTATACTGTAGAATCGTCTTAGTCGGGACCGACACATCGCCAGTTAATCCAGATCCAATAAAACAAAAAAAATCTCATATAACAAGTATGAATCAAAAGAAATGGAAATCTTGAGATAGAGGTGATGTCTATGTTAATATATGTTGGAGGTATGTGATATTAATAACAAAGTCAATAACATATTTTTTATCGAATCAGTGTTTTCTAATTTCATTTTTTCTTTATTTTTCTAATTTATTCTTAATAATAATAATAATAGTTACTACAAACAAGGGAAATAAGTATTTTTACTAGTCTATCCCTGGGAGATCTCTCACATTACATTTTCTTCCTTATTCTCTTTAATTAATTTTAAAATTTAAGCGATATTATGCTTCATGCTCATTCGTACAAACAATATAATATTATCAAGAAAGTCTGGATAATTTATAACGACTATCTTTAGGTAACAGTTTAGTAATAACTAGTTACGTCTATTACGCCCTATTTCAGTTTTACAGTAAAGATTCAGCTATCCGTAAACTTATGTTAACCCTGAATTGTACCCGCTGAGAGCTCATAGCTAGGAAGTATATAAAGTTTTTTTTTTAAAAAATGTTTTGGGTGGGGTACGAATTTCAAGTGAATACCCACAGCACTGAATAATTTAAGATATGAAAATTGGTAGTTACGCTCTATTAAGCGTTACATATTCAGAAACATACAGACTGAACATAATCTTTCAATGTTTTAAGTTCAAATTGTCCTAAAAATTCTTGGAGTATCGCTGTGTAGTTAAAACAATAAACGGAACAAAAAATGGGTTAGTCTTTAGCTCAAAATATTTTTATATAATGGAACATTATTCATTGACCGTGTGTATAGATGAATGGAATATGGTCCGGGTGCGATAAAAAAAACTCAAATAGTGAATAATTATACTATTTTTATTGAGCTAACGTTTCGCCCCACGTTGCAGGGCTTCGTCAGGGCTGTTTTTACGGGAGTCAAAGACAGAGTAAGAGTCACAGAGTCAAAGACAGATTAAGAGTCTGACAGAGTTTCACTCTGTCTTTGACTCCCGTGAAAACAGCCCTGACGAATCCCTGCAACGTGGGGCGAAAGGTTGGCTCAATAAAAATACTACAATTATTTACTATTTGAGTTTTTTTTTTTACCGCACCCGGACCATATTCAATTCATTTTTATATAATCAACCTAATCTAACCTTTATTAGTTATATTTTTAACCCACATATATACCACCATAGGTTTTCCTCCGATCCAATTAAGCACTTATAATTTACTGTCAGTGGCTTATATTTTATAAATGAACTACAAAAAACAAAACAAATACGATAGACAGTAAATTGATTACGTTTAAGTTTCGCATATGAAGTATAACTCAAAATGAAGGTAATTACAAATAATTTAAATTAATATACTTCATCTTTGCTGGATTATTGTGTTTCTAATCATCCTAATAAAGAAAAATAGATTAGAAACAAATAAAGTACCGTTGTGGTCCAAGGTGGAACAACTCAAAATAATGTATGTAGTCGTTTTGTTAAAATGGACTAGTCATTCTTTCTTTCTTGGCGGGTTTAGTGAAAAGAACTTAAGTGAAAAAAGTCGCCAACGCCACGTTTAGAAGTTAAGGGTTATCAAAATATTTTAAAATTCTGAAATTTATTTAACATTTATGTGTTGTTTGTTATGTCTTGTTTAAAGGGATTAAACATTGGTCATCAACGCCTATTATTATCAATTGTAACTATCCATTATGAACAAATTTATCGGAAATAAACAGTTTGTTCAATAGTTTATAAATGCAGCGTAGGATAGTTGGAAAAGAAAATCATTCCTACCTACACATTCAACCTTCTCAATAAACTATTTCGAAATGTTCTGTTTCTAATACAGGTTTGCGTATCAGTTATAGTATGGATGTGCCCTGATACATTAAACAAGGGCTACTGCAACAATTAGTGTCCAAGAGACGTCCACACTAGTTTCCAATGCAAATTCTCTTGATTGCCAGGCGTCGATATTGCTTTAGGGAGAGTGTCAATCCTTTTTCATCGACATCCTTTCTCGATCTTTGGAAACAAGTTCTAAGAACAGTAATCATCACACTCAATTTCTTGAAATTAAAATTGTTTGAATATCGAATCCATAACCTGGAAGATAATTATCAATAAGCTGGTGTTGCGAATGAGAGTGTGGTTTCACAGAAAACTATTTATATTTTCATTATTTGCAGATAATTAGGTTATTTAATTTAATCGGATGTATTCCATTTTGTGCACTTGTAGCGAGTATTTTAAATCCAATCATGGTGGATTCTGTAATTTTCGAATAAAAATTTCAAGCATTATCCTTTTTGCAACTATTTTTTTCGAAGTTATTTTCCTATATAATCCACAGTAGCTATGTTAGACAGTACATTACGTGAAACAGATATTTTATTTACTGATAATTTTGTTTTTTTTACTGAGGACATACTCCTAATGAACGAATATTTTATATTTTACCTACGTCTGTCCGTACGATTTTGTTCTGTAAAGTGTAATTCTTCATAGAATGATTATTAACTTTGGTAATTGTTTTTGAAAGAGCTATATATTAAAATGGTATATTCGATTTTATTTATATATGTGTGAGGTTATTTTAGATTCTTCTTCTTCTTTTTTTTTTTTTACGGCTCTACAACTGGATTACTAGTTCTTGGTCTCCTCTCACCTCTTCCTCCAGTGTGTCCAATTATTACTTATATTTACTAAAAAAAAAATTGAAATAGTGGGCTAGTGGAGAGAATTTATATGATTGAATGTATTTTGAAAAAATGTTTACAAAAAAAGATAAAATGAAAAAATAAAAAATGTTTTGCGGTGCGTGCTTACCACCCTGCTTCCAGTTGAAATCATAACTTGATTCAGTTCGATAATATATTTATTATTCATGAAAACAATACTTCCGATTATTATTAAGATAATAGTAAAAATATTATGACTATCATAATTATGAGTTTATGAGATTGGGATTTAAAAAAAAATTAATAAATAAAAGGTATTTTTGTGGAATCTTTTCGAAAATCCTCTAGTTAAACCCGGTCAAAATATTATATTGAAGATAAGGCCTATTTTATATTAAAAACAACTTGATTTTATACTAATATAAGAATTTAACTAAAATTTTGTGAATCATTTTAAAGAAAATGTCAAAACCATTTAAGATCTGTTAAATAATGTATTACTTGCGATAAATCGATTTTATTGGAAAAGTTGCTGTCATATCGTAAGCATATTGTTTCTGAGCTAGGCTGTTCACGTGTACACATGTTGAATGTATACACACTGACTATTGGTCGAGACTTGAAGGAGACCTTAAAAAGTGAAAACTCAGATTCGATTTTTTACTAATCGCAATATTTCCCCATTATTTTTCATATTTCTTATATATATGCAGAGGGAAGTAAAAAAACCTACAATAGGAAAACAAACATTTATTTCTACAGTGGAGCTGATTTTTCTTTATTTAATTATGCTATATAATTTTTATAAGTTTAAAAACAAAATTATAATTAGATATAATGGTACGCTTTATGTATACAGTTGTGTAGCTCATCTTATATATTGAAATTTTTATCTTTAAGTTATAGGTTCTACTGGATGAGTTTCATTAAAGTAATTAGATATACTGATGAAAAGTCCTCTTCCTTATTTAAAATTTTTTTATTTATTACATTTTTATTTGTTTCTACAGACAAATTCATAATATTCATCTAATGCTTACAGCAATTAATAAATAAATATACCGATTTTTTTTTAATTTAAAAACAATTATCTGATTAAATATATCTTCTAATATCACATTTTCTGTTCTCCTTATTTGTCTTATATTAAAAATATAATAAATAAAAATTCTATACATAATTGTAAATAAGGAGACCTAAACTCTAATGTACCTTCTTGAAACCAGGTTATCTTTACAAAATGATAACAAATAGATTCAAAACTAAGCCAATTCTCTCCTACCTCTGTTACACAAAAGATGAAGAAGTTTTTATCTCGCAAGTTCTTCTTCTTTACAAAGTTTTAGGAGAATCTATAAATGGTGGATATAAATAATAATGGATGCACCATAATGACTTATTATTTATGCCATATAATTATCACCAATTCTATTATAAAACAGTGAAATCAAATATCATTTTAAGTGTAAAAAGAAAGAAAAATGATGAATACAAAAATATATAATTTAGGGTTTGATAAGAAATAATGTGCTTATAATAGAAATGGGAGAAGAGGAAAAAAAAAACATTAACCGTAAATGATTCGAGGAGCGTGAATGGGTGTAAAAAATGATGGCTGGAAGTAATGGTTATTACCCCATCCTGCAATTGTTAGAACTATTGAATCCTGAAATTGAAAATTATAGTATCCTTTTACCAAGGGTGTGCTATTAACCCACTTGACATCTTTATGGATCGCCGGGGCCCGAGCTTCAACATCAATTAGTAAATATTGGAAGGAGGTTATACCGCACAGAGATCTGTTAGGGTGTACTCGTGGACTATCACTGCAGCTTTGATCGTACCGACATGTTTAAATAACATAGGAAATGAACCCTCTCAAAGGAATCCTTTAGCTGCATGTTACTAGCAATCATGTATGAGCATTTCTGACGTTCGGCAAACGACGATCCGGTTCTTGTTAACAGTTAACATTTAGTAATTAGTTTTTGATAACTAAATCGATGAGTCATCCATTTTTTTTTTTTTTTTTTGTATCTTGCTCATACATCTTGAAAATACTTTCAGTGGGTTATGCTATATTTGTGATAACATTTTAAATAGACCTGATAGCTGAACACGTTGGGGCAAAGGGTTTATTTTGCAACTTGAATCAGAATGAATCTTGACCTTTCCACTCAATAAAGGACTTTAGCCAAAATAAAAAAAAAAAAATCTTTAATGTGCCATATTAAAATTGATAATTATATTAATTATTTTATATATGCTTGTTTGAGAGTGGTTTAGTTTATTCTTAATTTAAAAACAATTTTGATCTTTTATTTCATTGAAATTTTTCCAACGTTTCGGCCCTCAGGCCATTCTTAAGGATACTACCTACAAAAAGTTTTTTAAAATTTTTATATAACAATTACATTATTTTCTTCAACTACACAACTGATTTCTTTGGCAGAAATTGGCAATTAGCCTGCAGTTTTAATATTTTGAAAAAGAAATGACATCAATATTGAAGGTAGGGCCAAAGAAATCAGTGTGTAGTTGAAGGAAATAATGTAATTGTTATATAAAAATTTAAAAAAAACTTTTTGTAGGTAGTATCCTTGAGAATGGCCTGAGGCCCGAAACGTTGGAAAAATTTTAATAAATAAAAGTTGAGAGAAATAAAGAATCAAAATTGCTTTTTAAAATTGATAATTTGGAGTTCTATCAGTGGGTAGATTCTCCACATGTTTTTATCATGTTACTATGTCACCTACAGCAAATTTACTTGTTGTATATATGTGTATACAGTTGTAAATATCAATAAATTATTTTTAAAAAAAAAAATTGATAATATTTTTCAGAACGATATACGATTGAACGAGTAAGAGAAATTCGTTATCCTATCGATTTTGTTGATATTTAAGTAACCGGAGATATTAAGCAATGATTGGATTATGAATCTTGAATTAAAAATTTTCAAAAAAAAAATTCTCTAAAAAAAATCTCGCCTAACTTTTTAACACTAAATCAATTTATTTTAGATGAATGCATATCACTCAAAACTTTTTTAAACTGAATAACCATACTGGAAATTTTCACCTAAAAATTATACATTATTCCATGATTGGCTTTTAATGGCTCGTTGCAAGTGCAAAAAATTAAATATTTTCTATTTAATTAGTAAAGACTTTTTGTGTTAATTAATATATTCATCACGAGTCACTTCTTCATTGTTAAGATTTTAGCAAATATTTTAAATTAAATTATTAGTATATTATGCTTTTAGGTTTTCCTTAATAGCCATTGTTTTAGGTTTTGTAGATGAAAAATGTCCTATTTGAGAATCGCCAATAAAAGTAACACAACATATATAAATAAAAAAATCAAATCTATAAATATTCTATATCTTAATGAATAATTTATTAAATGATTTTTTAAAATGTAGTTAGTTATGGTAATTCTCTGATTAATACGGAAAATTAAAATTTGGTTTTAATCAGTTTTCAAAGTAGCGTCTAGATGAGAAGCTTTAGCATTCAGCCCACTCCTCTGAAATTGCCCAGGTAATTTGTAAGAATAAGACAATATCTTTAAATTTCTTGTTAACCCAGGGATGAAGCTAAGGATTAATAAAAATAAAGGACTCGAAGCCTGGGTAAATACTGCTTAAGGGTAGTCAAATTTAAGATAAGGGAGTCCCTTCTCATTCTTACCCTATCCCGTCTTAGATTTTATCTCAAGGAAAATGTTGCTTTCGCTTGAGGCTCTTAATAAAGCTTACCTTCCGGCTTTCAATTTAAGATCCTAATAGATAATGAAGTATTCTATAATCTGAAATGTAGACGGCTGATCCTGAAACTACGGGCAATTAAGCCTGGCTAAATTTTAGAAACGATTGATTCCGGTAAATTTAAAATAAAAAAATATCATTTCTTCATCTCTAATATTACCTAGATAATTGGTAAGAGCAAGAAACAATTTTTATTTATAAGGCATTCCTTCAATTTATGAATAAGACTTTGTTATCTTTACAAATAAAAATGTAACGTACGTTGTTCCTTAGAGATCACCTAAGATCACCTAATGTTCTTTAGCGATTTGCACCACGTTTTTTTTCATACACTGGAAAAATGAATGAAATGAGTAACCATATTGTAGGAGCAGATACTATACCATAAGAAGAGAAAAATCCTTATGATATACAGTCCGATTCTCAAGAGCATGGGATAGAAATCAAATTTTGTGTTTTTAGCTGGTATCTGCAGTTGTTCTCGGAAAAACTCAAATAAATCATTGGCGCAACAGACCGTGGAGGTCCAAGGCCTCGCGAAATGTACTTAAGAAATACATCGTGCGTTTCCTGATGTGGTTTTCGTAGGGTGGGTCTGACACTCCCACGCCTATTTTTGTGAGTGCCACCCATTGCCTAACGGGCCTCATAAATACCCGGGGGAGATTGTGAGTGAGTAATGAGTAATTTTAAGTTTGAAAAAATCCCGGGTAGGGCCGGGCTCAAACTCGCAATCTATGGGTTGGCAGACAGGCGCGTTACCACGCTGCTACCGTCACCCCTCTTACAGCATATAGTCACAACAAATAAACAACATACAATAATAGTATATGACTTTAGTTGCTTTGGTCCTTTTATCTTTTTATTCTTTGTCATTATTATTTTTCTTCTTTCTATACTTTAGTTTATTATTTTCTGTTAAACCCTCTTTTTTCTCTTTCTTCCTTTTCTATACTTTTTTTTTTTCATATTTTCTCTTTTCACCCAATGTGACTTTCTTCTTTTATTTTCCCTCTTATTATACCCCTCTTTAACATAAGCTATAATAAATATATAACTTAATAAGCAAAAATACAATATATAACTAATATTCATTTTAAATGAATAGAATATAAACTTGTAATATATATGCCATATAA
>NW_027116146.1:115584-145997 GCF_000696795.3 Halyomorpha halys
TTTAAATAAGTAAACGTTTTAATAGTTATTAATTTGATAAATTATTATTTCCAAAGTGAAAATAAATTAATTCTTAATTAATAATTATATTAAAAGACACATTTTAAGAAATCAGATACAATTTCGACCCTAACTTTTTTTTTGTTTGGATCGTTCATTTTAAAAGCGATTTAAAAATATCATATCACTAAGGTTAAACAGGGATCATAAAAGGTAAGCTTTTTTAATTCGATTTATTTGAAATAATTCTGTCTCTGATTATTACCAGTAAACAAATAAAATGGATCAATTTAAAATATAAAATAATTTTATGATTAACTAAAGGAGAAAACAAATATTTCGTGTTTTTATAGTTGTCAGATTTAATTTCACTTTGATATATATGAAATATATAGTAAGAGGAAGTATTACAACCGTCAATAATGGGTATAATTTTTTTTAAGTACAAACATTAACTTAATTTCAAACTAGGATAGTATTTCAAAATTGTATGGTGCTCTGAACAGATGTTTTATCGTATACTTCTTGTTAGTATTAATACTAAGTACTTATTAGTATTAGACCACTAATTTTGTAAATTAATTTAGCATGGAAGATTACATGTGACTCTCTTCACTATCGCACTTGAATACAGCAGATTGACAATAGAAGATAGTATACCTTTTTGATTTTTTTTTAATCTTGCAATAATTTACTATATTCTTCCTTACCGGTCTCAATCAAAGAATTTTGTTCAGGTGCATAAACGGTCAGGGTTCCCCATAATGTTAGATGAAAAAGAAAACGTGTATAAACTCCGAAGAGGAATAAGAGAATATCCACGGGGCTTTGTATAATCGATGTAATGGGGGATCGATGGATCGATGGATCACGAATCGAGGAGCCGTAAGTAACGAAGATCTTCTTACTCTAATTGAATCAGATTAATGCTCTGTCGGATTTGTTACGAGTTGCTACCGCTGGTTGTAGGAAATTCCTTCAACGAGATAGTTCAATGAACAAAAGCTAGGATAATTGCTCTAATACAGTATTTGGCGACATAGAATAAAAAGTTTTAATTATAATACATACATAATATTATTTTCAGACAATTCAGAATTTTAATTAGTATTGATATAGGATTAATTTTTAATTTTAGTTTTAAAAACTAAGATTTTTAATCTCCGTGCAAATGGAAGAAAAATGTAGATGTAAACAAACTACACTAATGATTAATTATAATGATTATTTAAGAGTGGTTTATTTCATTATTAACATACACAGTTTTGATCCAAATTACTCTCATCTTTTATTCTCAAAATCTCTCTAACGTTTCGGCCTAAATTACACTAATTTAGTGATTCTCACTTTTTAGCTGTGTTTATAATTTTTTTGTTTTTTCACTGAACCCATAATTTTGCATCGAACATAATTCTCTATCTCGTTTTCCAACTGGTATACAATTTATGGTATGTTTTTAGTTACTTTTAGTAGTCTTTCAGAATAAATATAACCTCTTATGAACTTACAATTTGTATCTTGGATTTTACTTGCATCGAAGTGATCTTTAAAAAAAAAATTATCTACTACTTAAATTCGATAATAATTTTGGATGCCTTCTAGCCCACTTGTTGTAAACTAAATGTTTATAGGTACTTTTTTTGGCAATTGCTTAAATAGCCAATAAAACTTATAAAATTAAATAAACTATAATTATCACACTAAGTACATAAGCCAAGCGTATGGTAATGTTGAAATGACGTTATGTCAAAACAATAATAATGGCTTGTTTTGTTGTGCGGCTGAAAAAATTAAATTGTAATGCCTAGTTTGAGAATAAAAAACGATTTCATTAAAAAAAAAATTATAAGAATCAGCGGGATTATCATTATAAAATAAGCGATATAAGGTACATTTAAAAAAAAAAAAACAACGTGAAATACCGTATTGTAGAATAATTTAGTTCTTATCCTAGGCTAATTATGTAAGTAAATTTAAAAAATTCACTTTACTGTTGAAGTGGTTTTAATATTTTTTTTTCTTGTGAATTAATATCTTTTTATAATAGTTTTTATTCAAAATACTGAGCATTAAACGAATTTCCTTTGTTGCGCTTTTGAAATTGTTCAACACCTACTCTATAAGGACATTTTGTGTTACTATCGTTATTATTGGTAGAGCGTTAGCAGTTGAAAAAATGCAGTACTATCCAAAAATTAAAATTTGATGTGAGTGTCCAGTGACTTATAATGAGTAAAATCTTCACTTCAGGATATAAGAAGCCCATTAAAAAAAGAAAAAAATTAAAATTAATTCATTATAATTTGGTTTCTTAGTATTAACCTGAATGGACTACACTACTATGGCATTCGACACCCTAGTCGGGTAAGATTAGATTTCCATTAAAATCTAAAGTGATATGTACCTCAATTATGTACAACATTTGCACAGAGTAATCCTTTAAATTTTACTAATTTACATAGTTAAGCTAGTAGTAATACTCAGAGAGTTAGTGACATTAAACCTATAAATGTTCGGTAGATATTTTGAAAATTGAGGCATATTAGCACTACGTTCCCGAGTGGTTAGGGATGGTAAGCATTTTTACCATCGTTGTCTTCAAACAGTTTTACATTAGAATCCATAGAAAGAAATCAATTTACACTTTCTTCTAGATAAACTAAAAAGTAGTAAGCCAATAAAAGTAGTTTAGCGTTAAATGTGGTCGTTAGAACAGATTTTTTATTTATAAGTTTAGCGTTATTTTCCATTAACTTTATGTAATTGGTATTATTTTTTCTAAAATCTTTGGATTTTCTGACCGTTTCGCTAGACTTGGTTATTAGGACTAAGGGGACCCCAAAACGTGTATTTTTCCACGAAAACTGGAATTTTGGAACTGTATATCACTTAGATGAGTAGGTGAAAGTAAAAAAAAAAAAAAAAAGAAGGTTTTTACCATCTTAAAAGCGTATATTAAGTCGTTTTATAAAATAATAATAATATTATTAAAATATTGAAAAAAATATTATTAAGACGCAATAATAAAATGTATTTCATCATGATTCAGGTTCACTCTTGTGTTGATACTAACTACTGGTAGGAATTCATATGTAATGTTAATTAGTTTTTTTTTTTTTAAATTGAAGTTTTTAATTGTTAAGTTAATTGGCTTTGTTATAACTTTACTAATCTAAGACAAGTATTGAAAAAAAAAAATATGAGCGAAATAATTTAAGTTAATACATCCAGCTAAATGTTAAACTAAATTTCTCATTGGGTAAAGCTAATAGATAAGAAATAAAGCTGGCGATTTTCCGGCTTGTCATTAACAAGGAGACACCTGAGCCTTTAAATCCTCCTTAATTAACTCATTTAAGGAATTCTCTTCCTGTTTTGGCCATCTTTTTTTATATAAACCTGGCTTGGTTCGAAGTCTCTCGAGGACTACCTACACCTTCTCTTTGAGTGGGGGAGAGACTTGTCGAATTACTTCTTGAGGACCACTTATCCCGTCAGCGGTGTCGGAATTCTTTTCAATTTCAAAGGATTGTATTTGTCCGTCGTTTTGAGAAACGTAATTATTTTTTATATCAAATATGATGTATCGACACATTCTACACTAACGAAAATGGAAAGGAAACTGTAATTATTCATGTATGTATTATATATTTATATAATTTTATTCGAAATAGTTGTATACACTATGTTATTTGCTAATAGTAGTATATTATTTAATATAACAACTTCTGGAGGGGAAAAAAACGCACTTAAAACTTCATATATCTCATATTTATGAATTTTATGACGTTTCGGACTACACATTTTCCACTTTCAAATCAATCCCAAAAATCATATATTAAATAATAAAAGTTTATATAAACTGTTTTGATAAATTACAACCTTTTTTTAAAACCCACATCACTATTTTTAAAAAACTTATACATAAGATTTTAAAATATTAATATCCACCTTGTAAAATTATGATTAAAGATCCCGGTAGAAAAAATTCATTTATTTCACCTAAATTTTCGATTGCTAAAATGAAAAGTACGTATAATTACTAGTCCAAATTTATGAGTCTATCAAGTATAGTAAAGGCATAGTATTTTATAGTTGTATAAGAAAGGCAGCTATTTCAAAAATTAAAACGGAAAAAAATTTTCAATCGAACCTGCATATCTTTTTAACTACCTATCTCTACACTAGAAAACCTAATAGAGCATCATTTTGAGGAGAGTAAATTTTCTAAAATATGAGCCCTGAAACAGCTCTTTATCTTTAGTAGTTCCCGTGATAAAGTTTTTTTTAAAGCAACATTTCATAACAAAATAACGAAAAATTTGTAGCTAGTTAATTTATTTTGGAAAGCTAATTCTCAGGAATCATTACACGTACACATGTCTAATGAACCAAGTCCAAAGGTGCTCCGTGAAAAATTTCAATGGAGAGAAACTCTCACGGTTAGTGAAAGCATTTGATAAAACATTCTCTTTGTTAAACATACCCAAAATTGTACCCCACTTCTTACCTCAGGTAAGGGCAGAAGTCGAATTTCTCCCCTTTTTTTGTTTTGAGCGTAAAACGAAATATTTTGTGGCGTGATGAAAAAACTGACGCAAAAAAGAAAGGAGTAAGATCTTGAATGAGATGAATGAAAATCGGAATTGGGTGGGATAAAGCGAGTTACACAAGTAGACAAGTAGAGGAACTAATGTAATGATGGGGATTTGGTGGTGACGAGGGGCCTGATCCTTGCAGGCAATTAGGTGGAAGCCACTGACAAATCGTAGGATAGCGGTAAAAAATAGCTTCGGCCGCCGACCCAAAGTGAATTCCCTTGGCCGGCATCAAACCCCCCACCCCTACTTTACATGGCAATATCCATTTTTCCTCTCAACCCCTTGGCCCCCCTTGGCAAAGCATTAATTCGAATCCCGAGCTAACCAATATAGAGGGAATTATTTAATCCTACAACCGCAAACTCCCTCCCTTATCCTGCTCCCTTACCGCCCATCCTTTCATCAGGTATAATAAAATTCACCGACTGGGATCGGATTTGATTTTCGGTTGTTATTCCGCCTTTCATTGATTCAATCGTGAGTTATTTATTTATTTATTTTTACGCAGCGCACTTATCCTAATGAATCCTAATGGAAGCACCCTTAAGATTCCCAATTAGGAGTTCTTATCTTGTGCGGCCTCGCGGTTGCGTATGGCATTATAATTCCTGTCACGCTATCAGCTGAAATTGGTCAAGGATCAGCGGCCTTGGTTTATTGGTATAACTTTCGGTTTAGTGGAGACGGCAAAATCTCAAATTTCCTAAATTTTATTACAATACCGTAATTAGATAAGGTGGTGGTAAAAAAAGTTATTCTAATAGAAAAACTATGTTATATACCAACGTTTCAATCCACGTTTCTGGTTTTCTTGAGGTGGAAACCTAAGTTTCTACTAATTTTTTTTCAAGTATTTTCAGCAGTCAAATAATAAACTTCTTAATTTTTACGAAAAATTAGATCCTTAAAATTATTTACTCTTTGTTTTAGTCTGATGTTACATTTCTAAAACTGTTGTGGTTAGGTTAGGTAGGTTAGATGAACATATATAGTAGTCTCTGGATCCTAGGAAATGTTGTGCTTTGTATGTGATATTAACTACTAAAACTATAGTTATAAATTGGATTTTTAATCATTTAGGGTTTATAGTTATTACTATGAATAAGGGATATTGAGTTGTGGAAATATCCTGCTGCATAATAAGGTTGAATTACCTAAGATTTCACCTGTTCATCTTCAGCTACTCGTCTGAAAATTGTAATTCATGGTGTATCGACAATGATTATGGTGTGGTAATCTCTTGTATCTACGTCAATACCTACTATAAATAGATGGCTAGCTCATAAATGAACTTAGTATATATAAATTCCCAAATTGTTTACTTCAAATATATTGGTTTTATTTTTTTGAGTATAGTATTTTAACACCAATTTCTCATTTTGGTAAAGTAGGTTCCCAATTCTCAAATTTCTCAAGTTTTTTGGGTTTCTAAATTATTTGGGTTAGTTGAAGGGGATGATATTCCTTTACTCCTGCCATGTTAGAGTCCTTCTATATTGATTATGGTTTGTCATTTATTATATATGAAAACATATTTTATCGAATTTTATTACATCTATAGCGGTGCTTTGGAGCATTTCGCGCCGCTGAAAGTTATGTACTATGACAGTTTCTATAAAGATATTTAACACTTTTTTATTTTATTTTAATTAAACTGTTTCAGTATTTGTTTGTGGTTTAAATAAGTTTTTCGAAGTTAATTATTTTGTATACACAATGGTTAACCTTCTAAAAAACAAAATAAAACTATCTGTTCTAATAATTCAATAATTATTGTATATCATTCTTGTGCAAATAAATAAAAAAGTAAATACGACTTTTATTTTGTATTACTTTATTAAAGACCTATTAAAAACATCTTTTTTGTTTCTGCCACTTTGGTGTCCATGGAGTGTTAGATTGTGTAGTTTATAAAATACGCAAAACATCTTTTTACAGTTAAATCAAGTTATCTAATGCTGATGAGTTTAGTTCATCAATGCTAAACTGGCATATTTCGAAACGTTTGAGGGAGTTGTGGTCGACGGTAATCCTTCAATTTTGATGTATGTAAACTGAAAATTTTGTATTTTAAATTAGTGACACCACATCTTAAGTTAGGTATTTTTGTATCGTGTAGAGAACTGAAAACACAATAAAATCCTAGATAACAAAATATGTAAATGGTATACTTTGTATCAGCGATAAGTAATTAATGTAATTTATATTATTTCACCTATATTTTTATATAGCTAAGGTCTATTAATCGTAATCTTAGGATTCCCAAATTTCACTTAGTATTGTACAGAATTATTTCCCCTGCCATTGAAATACAAAAAAATAAAGTACACAGACACTTGGGCGCCAAAATCTGACATTAGCATACAAATTATTTTTGTATAATTATTTTGTTGTCTATTTCATCCTAACTTTACTTCATAGAAAAATCATAAAATGTTGTGAGGACTCGAGTTTTGCAAATCCGCTAAACTAAGAAAGAGGGCTACATTGTCCTCTGTAGGTCTGCTTATAAATGGGATAACAGAGAGGAGTGGGGGTGGGGGTTTCCTTGGGTATACATAAGGAAAACTGCCCCGGCGGGTAAGAAAAAAATCTGTGGGGCGTTGGACACTGATCGGAAGGGAGTTGCTGAGGATGCAGGTCCAGCCAATTTGCCCGAGTCCTCTCTATTATAATAGGGTCCTCCTTAGCCCGCCCTTCATTCCTTCACCTCCTAACGAATCCCAGTGCGGGCAATATCCAGACCTCGCACCTTCCGTCCTGTCACGCCATTGGGGATCGCTGTCGGGGTAACAGGTCCACTCAATAACAGCCAACATGGCAACTCTGTTTCATATCAAAAATACAAAGAAATTCTCTTTATAAAATTTGTTTTATAAATAAAGTAACGATGTTAGTTTCTTCTATTACAATCCTTTAAGATACAAATATAACATGATATTAATACACACGAATGTATAGTCGAGTTATTTGATGAGTTTTTATTGATTTCTATTTCAGCGTGTTTTATAAATGCTACAAATACAATAAACTTCAGTGAAAGTAATAAAAAGAGTGTATTTAATAAGCCTTTAGTAAAATAAGACAAAAGAATAGTCTTTCTTGCAATTAATTACATGAGAACGATTGAAAAGATGAAGAATTGATATATATATATATATATATATAGAATGTTTGTTTCCATTATTGAGAGGTTAACTGAGGGTTAGCCAATAGCAATGAAAAATAATCAGAGAACAATTATGTAGATAATAAAAATGAACAAACAATAAGAGCAGACTTAAATAAAAATGAAATAAGAATGTCAAATGTATATATAAATATTGGCCCATTAGTTAACCCCTAGTGGCATGATTATGCTGTGCCCAACCTAATATTCTATACTATGAAGTATAACAACAATAATCATGAGTATATGTAACATAAATACAACTATGTATGGATAGCTTTAAAAATAAGGTCATTTTTAAAGCTATCTATACAATGAAACCCATCAGCCTCTATCATTGGTGTTGCGGGTACTGTATACCCTCTGGCCCTACCTTATAAATACAACATTCATAAACTAAGTATTTCGGAAACTATACCTCATCTCCGTATCCATTTATGTTTTTTTTTAAATCAAAATTAGAATTTTTATGTATTGATGAATATTATAATCTGCCACAACGTTATTGGGCAATTGGTAATAGTGATAACTGATCACATTCATATTAAAATAAAATAACATACGAATAAAAATAAATAAATAAATGAAAAAAAAATACATAAAAATAATTAAAATCTCTCCCAAATATATACAAACAGAAGGATAAATAAAATAAACATAATCCAACTATGTACATAAAAAATTAAATAATGACCAGTCGCATTTATACTATTTACATGTATCCATTTCTAGATTATTTTGAATGATAGGTGTCATAAGATTCAATAATTTTAACAATGGCTTGAAAAATTATTATATTACAGACTCCTAGTGTTATTATAAACGTCTATAAATTATAAGGAGTTATGTTTCAAACCAATTTACGTTCACCTGTGCTATTTTAATTTAGCATTAGAATATGTCAAAAAAATGATTCGATGACCTAAAATGATTCGAACAATAGGTGATAACTATTGGAACTTGTGTATTTTTTGGCTTTAATAAAGTATATGTTAGTGGATTCGTGTGCCTACGTGTGTATGTTTTGTGGTTAGGGGAAAGATCATTCATAAGACCAAGTGCAACAAATAAAAAGTTACACAACAGTGTGAGATTCCTACTCACTGAAAAATCACCTCTCAATCCTTTTTTGCCACCCCGCGAAACCGCTGTCAAGCATTACTTCACGGGGCAGAAGTGGTATTTACCTTCATCTTCTTTGTACATCTTATTTATGCTAGGCCATTGTGTGTGTGTGTCTACCGTAGATCCTTGTGATTGGTATAAGCATAAAACGCATTCCGATATATTAGCAAGATTCCTGATGGAACTTTCATAGCTGCTAACAAAACCCCTTCTCCCCAATTAGACGATACCAGTAAACGAGAATAAGCTTAAATATGGTTGAAACAGTAATTTCCATTTCTTTATGTACTTTCTGAGTATAAGTCATACTTAAATTTTCACTTTACTAAGCTCTCGGGTATAATTATAAAAGCACCCCAAATCATGTTATACTCTTCTATTCGGCTTCACCACGTTGCTTAGTTCTTTTAGTTTTTGATAATCTCTTTTTTTCTGTGCGTATTATTATTTAATTTTTTTATTTAACATAGGTCAACAATAATTAAACAAACATTTTTTTTAATAATTTATATAATAGTTATATGTTATATAAACCAAAGGGTAAAATATAATAAATATAAAGGGATAATAATATAAATAAAATATATTATATAATAATAAAATATAAAGGGATTCCCCTTATATCCAATCCTTACAATCCAAATTCCTTAATAAATCTTTATTTGTCACAAATCAAGTCATCTATCAGGACCTAAATGTTCATTATCATAATCCTTCCATGATGAACTCACTAACCACTTAAACCCATTTGTTTGTAGCCTTGCTTTTCCTTCATTACATGATAAACCTAAGTGTCTGAAAGGAAGATGACCTCAGGATCTTCTACTCTAGAAATGTTATTGGATTTCTATCAATTGGTAGAGTCACTATAAGACTGTCATATTATTGTATGATTCACGCTACAGTTACTTGATGTATATGTTTTTAATACAGTTGTAAATGTCAATAAATAAATTGTAAAAAAAAAAATGTAATTTAGAAATATTATCTCTTGAAAGGATCGACCAATCAGTTTTTTATATTTTATTTTTGTAGGATTTCAGCCCCTGATACATGTGTAGCTAGCGGACATCCCGTGCTTCATAGCTGCTGCATAATAGCTGGAAAAAGCTTTAAATTATAATAATATGTTTATATTTCTAATAAATTAGTGAATTAATTGTTTTCTATATAATAATGTGGTCTAAAGCCTTTAGAAATTAAAATTAAAAAAATTTTAATTTTAGAGATCTTAGAAAAAAATAAATACATGAAATCAAAACCTTGAAGTCGTTTATTTTAAAGGACAGGTGCATATTCAATATATAAAAAATGAAGAAAGAAAGATATATTTTATTGTGTAAAAGCCATTCAAACACGAATGGTCATAAAGAAAAACACGTCGAGTTTACCGGTACATGGATCTCCGATACGGAGGGTGCCTGTATATAATCGGAAAACGCAGGGAGGTTTATACGTAGGAGTTGCCGGAAACATATGTTCTCGCACAAATCAAGCCCAACGATAGATCCGATCTCCGGGGCTTAACGACTTGTAAGCTCTTCTTCCCAATGTAGTCGGTTACAAATGTACCATTTGCCGAGGGGGGAGGAACCACTCCAACCGTTTTACGGTTTCAATATGTTAATGCTAAACCTGGGGGTTGGAGGTGTGAGTCGACTTTGTTACCAGGTTGATGTCTTTACCCCTTGAAACAAATTTATCCCCGTATCTATTCTTCAATCTCAATACTTCGGTTATAAAAGCTCTTCTTCTTCAATGATTATTTTAATACTACAATTTTCGATTAATTTACTTAGAATTATAATTTTCAAAAATTTTAGCCACTGCGTCAGTTTAAATAAATTTACTTAATTCTTTAAAAATGGAGGTAAAACCAGCAAAGAAATTTTTAATATTTTTTCGATCGCTATGAACATGTTTTTAGATTAATTCTGAATGTTTAACTAGTCTCAAATCACACCGAATCGTATAAAAACGTTTATTTTCAGAAATGATTTGGTGAAGAACCTGTTTGTGAAAAATGAATAAATGGAGCAGTATTATGTTTTTAAATCATTGCTTTTACCCGATGGTTCTCAATATTGTATTTACCAATATGAGCGAAGCAAATTCGATAAATGCTTGAGATTAACGAGCACTTCATTAATGTAAACTATAACTAGGGTCGTTGCCTCAAAGCCGAATGTCGCTTTTCACATCATGTGTGGTGTTGGTAAAAGTCACTTCCTTCTGGAAATCGAGTAATTAAACCAAGTTATGAAATGTTGTATTTTTTTTTTCAATATAAATTAAGAATTCACCAAATGCTATATAACAAATTCTATATAACGGAAACTCACGGGAAAGATGATTTTGTCCGTAATAAGGCTGTTTCCGTTCCATATAAATAAAAAAGAAGTAAAAATAATTTTTCATATACAAAATTATCACTATAAAATCACATTAGATGATTAAAAATAATATTCTAGGTGGATATAGATCTGTATGATTTATGTACCTCATCACGTTTGTATAAATATGAATTAAAAATTTACAATTTTAAATTTATAATTAAAATATTCCAGAGATACAGAGTTGCTGACTCCTAGTGGTAGTGAAAGCTATCACAGCGACAATGATCATGTAACTTAACATTTACTGTCGTAATTTAATTGAGAGTTGGTAGTAGAATCAACTAGCACTACGAGCTTATGCCACTAACAAAAGTCACCCTGAAACCTCCGCTTGACACATGATAAGAAAGTAGTGCATTGCATATCACATCCTCATTCTTTCGTTTTCTTTTTTGGCATTTTATATATTAGAATATGGAGTTGGATTCAGGAAGTTCCTGACACATCTCTCTTAACCGTGTTACTGTTTTAATATTTTGTGGTTGGTTGGTTTATATATTTAAATTATGAACTATACTAATTTTACTGAATTTAGTAAGCAATGGCACACATTATTATTAAAATGTTAAACGTTCCTACAGAAATCCCTTACATAAGAAAGTAATGGAAACCCAAAGAATGTTTTTTTGTGACAGTTGTCACAGTGGTGTGGATATTGATTGATACAATCTTCTGAGTTTTAAAGTAAAAAACATTTCCTTGGAACCTCATTATCCACATCCTTCTAAGAATTTAAATAGTACATCCACTTGAATTAACAAGAGAAGGGTCCGTTCTGATTATGAATACACCTGCATCAAAAGCCGGGGGAGATAAGGAGAGAAGAAATCCTGTGTAACAATATTCGGAAGAAATAACATTTAGAAAAAAAAAAGTACTGTCTATGAGATTGTATCTAGAGGGTTCTCTAATTGGCTTTATTGGAGGCTGGAGGCTTGGAAGCCTGGAGTGGTTGGCTTATCCAGGGAAATATTGGGTCCGGCTTGGCTCGGCTGCACTCCGATAACATCTGCTCCTTTCCCGCCCTTACAGGAATCTCTTCATCCCTTCTCCAGTTCTGTATCCTAGGGCAATGGTTCCTCATAACATTTTTTTAAGGACCCTCTCATCAAGGGACTCCCTATCCTAATACTAAAATTTGGTTTTTATCAAAAACAGACAGCCAACAATTTATTAATAAACGAACTGTTAAGCTTTCGTCACTTCCAATCAACTACCGGCCAATTAGCTTGTATTATAGATAATATAATGGAAAATTTCAATAACAAAAACATACTTGGATGGTCCTAATAGACATAGAAAAAGCATTCGACACTATCAACCCTAAGTTACTGATTCTCAAATTAATAAATTTAAATATTCCAAGATATTTAATCTTACTCATTCAGTCATTTTTATCCAATCAATCGTTCTTCACTTCGGTTAATAACATAACCTTCACCACTCCTGGTCTCCCACAGGGTTCCTGTCTCCATTCAATCTCTTTATAAATGATTTATTATGATTAACCAAAATTTAAAAAAGGTTGATATAGCCCTTTTTGCCGATGGTACAGAGATTTACACTTCTTCAGACCGTATTGTTAACAGGCTAAAAGATGCTTTATCAAAACATTTAAATACCTTAAAATAATGAGATTAATTTTTGATAATGATAAACCAGAAGTCATCATTTTCACAAAACGACGGCGTAGACTTCTATCAACCATTGATTCAAATAATACCCCTGTCCCATTAGCCAAAACATTGAAATACTTGGGAGTCACTTTAGAAAGCAAACTATTATTTAACTACCACATCAATTCCAAACAAGAAAACTCCAGAAAAAGTTTATATTAATTGTATCGATACTTTAATACAAAATGAAAATTATTCAGTCGAAATAGATTGATAATATATAAAGCGGTACTAAGACCCATCTTAACTTATGTCTGCCCCATATGGAGCATTATTAGTTCAGCCAATATAAAAAAAAAATACAAGTATTTCAAAACAATGCCTCAGTTAATAACTATCCATATTACAATAGAATATCTAACATGCACACTGAATTAAATTTAGACACCGTACAGGATTAGATATATAAACCGACACGTGATTTCTTCCGGTCTTGCCCCAACTCATTAAACCATCTAATCACAGAAACATTAAAACTAGAACCCGTAGATATAAACACAAAAGAACTAATCATATATGAATGTAAATATTAATCAATAATATGTATTTCATATTAACAAATGAAATGTATTTTATTCTATCCAATGTTATGTATATTATTTTAACTCAAGTAAATTTTTAATTCCCACAGCACAATCTAACTCGTGCATAACAAAGCAAAATAATCAATATGTAGTATTCAGATGATGAAACAACGAAAAAACAGGTTTATATGAGATAAAAGTTCTGGATAAAAGTTAACAAGAATTAATGTGACAATATATCATTATGTTAATTTATCGGATGTGATCGTTATAATTGCTGTGTACTTTCCTTTTTCACAAGTAGGTGTATGAAGATATCGGATCGTGTGAAAAAACAAATATCTTTTAAGCTTCTATGCGCAGACGTTTTGGCTTATGCTAAAGGGCAATCCATCAGGTTTTATTTGAGTTGGGTGTCATAAATATTACGAGGGACACATTTTATATGTAGCAATCACGGAACAGTACGTCATAAGTCGTATTATTGCAGAGAATGTGTAAGCTCATGCGATAATAAAGCATTAAGGAGCTTTTACAAGAGTATATTTCAGGTCGGTGTTACATGGTTGGGGTCTTTGCAGCTGCACGCAAACAAATGAATAAGTTTTCTCTCGGAACATGTGTCCGCACTCCCTACAATGCGGAAACCGATATCTCTATATTTAACCAACAAAGGGGATTTATCGGCTTCAATTTTGTTCTGATACTTTTTCATGTTTGTTATTTTATTTTTAATCGAAGTAAAAACTATCAAAATGATTTCATTAGTTCAATACACCTTGTCTAATCTCCTCGCTATAATATATAGTTATACATTACTGGACAAAAAATTGATAAACATATATACTGTATAAAATAGAAAAATAATATGAAATAATAATAATAATATAAACACATACAAACAAAAATAAAAATAACAAAAAAAAAAAATAGAATCAATTAATAAAGTAGAAAGATACTAATAAAGAAATATTACAACTGCAAACAAATTATTACAACGAAAATTGAAGAAAATAAAAAAAAAAACTAAACTTTTTTTTGTTATTATTCTAATAAATAGTAAATAAACTGTTCAAAATAGCCAGTGTATTTAATATGACAGAGGCATATTTAATTTACATTTTGTCTGTATTTGTTTATATTTATTAAATTATATAATTAACTATCCATCTGGGAAATAAATCATTTTTAAGTCAGCTGTTTTCCTCTATCTTAATAATTACTTCTAGCTTATTATAATGATATTTATTTTTCATACCCGTAATATTTGGTTCAAAGTAAAAAAAAAATTGATATAGTTTATTCTAATCATTGAATCGGTTAGTAATATTCAACTAAGCATACTTTTTTCGAGAAACAACAAAATTGGTTAATCTATTAAAATAAAATTTCGAGTATATGTACATTTTTTTTTTTTTTTTTTTAAGGGTTTTAAGAAAGTGATTTCAAAACACATTTTACTTCTCCTATTTCCTCATAAATAGCCGATATATTTGTGAATGAAACTGTAATTAGTAATTAGCCCATTTGTCATAAAAGTCGGGTTGTTGAAATGTTTAATTTTTGTCATTAGCGATGAAGATAAGCTTTAATCATGACCTTTGATGAAGCACTAAGGGAGAATATATCTTTTCAAAATAATATCGTATGGAACTGATTTAATGTTTGTCTTGGTCAGGATCTATTCGTCAAGAGAAAGCAATCTTGCCACGAACTATAAAAATTAAAATTGAACTGAAGCAAAATGGAAACATTGAGGTTTCATTAAATTATGAATGATGTCATTGATGGAGAAATTTATTAATAATAATCAGGAAAATACTTCAAAATTTCGATTCTACAAAAATAATAAGTAACATTAAAACTTTTGAAAAGATTGGAACTTAATTTACAATTCATTACAAATAAATTATACAGAGTGCGATCAAATAATCACTTAAATAAGTAACACATGACAAGTGCAGGATATAGCTTTGAAGTACTCCCCCCGTGTTTACGGAACGAATTTTCCGGAATTAGCACGGGTCCCCAACTCCCAAGTAGAACTTCATAAAACTTGATGTGTTCTTACGAGGAACATGAACCTGTCATTGTTTTACTAACGTTGGATTATTATTTCTGAGGAGGTGTTCAACTAATGAGCAAAGTTTCATGTGACCCCCCTCCCCCAAGGCATCCCGCCCAATATGCAACAGCAGAATCGCATTAGGACAAGCTTTTATTATATTTATTAATACAAATCTGTCATATTGCATGGTTTATTTAGTGAAATTGAAACATTAGTGTTCTATTGTTTTAACAGTTTAATTAATTAAATATTCAATCCATTTGCAACAACTTACAGATCTTTTCGCAAATTTATATATTTAAATTAATAATGTAAACTATTTCAAAGGGTAGATATGAAAAAAATGCAGGTTTTTAATATTGATTGAAAACATATTATATTTTTATTTCAACAATATTTATTTTGTCAAAATTCATTTCCATTCTGATGGACATTATTCTGTTAACGTACAAAAAACCTATTTTTATAAATTTTGATCGCTCATAGAAAAGGGAATGTAATCTTCTGAAAAAAATGTATATTCCGGTATTAAAAATATTTTACTTTTCTCTCGTGAAAAATTTGTTAGGTGCTTAACGAAGAGAAATCAGTAGATGTGGTGAATAGCTTTCATAACCCAACTCGTGTATTTATCGTAGCGCCCTGTAACCTTTGTGGTCATTTAGCTTTTTGGGGACACTTTTTTGTTTAAATAATAACCTCCAGTGGATTAGGTTTAGCCGTAATTTTACGTATGGTTTTATTTGGATCAGGTACCACTGGACGTTGTTAACTAAATAGTGGCGCCCTCAACCTTCATTGCCTTCTAATTCAAAATCTCTCCAGCAAAACCTCTGCACTGTACGCTTATTAATAGTTACACAAATCTTCTGAGCCAAATTTCAGATTCAATAAAGTTAATATGACGAAAACCGCTCTTTGATATTACCTTTTCTAAGGTTCAAAACAGACTAAACATTTTTTTTTTTAATTGTATTTTCATTGTAAGAGAGAATACATAATAAGGTTAATTATGATTTATA
The DNA here is from genome assembly GCF_000696795.3 of Halyomorpha halys. Classification (NCBI taxonomy): domain Eukaryota; kingdom Metazoa; phylum Arthropoda; class Insecta; order Hemiptera; family Pentatomidae; genus Halyomorpha; species Halyomorpha halys. Next base: position 132,166 of record NW_027116146.1, read on the forward strand.
TGGAATCCACATTAAGGATTTGTTTTTAAAATATAACAAAGCAGAATGCTAGTATTATTTCTGTATCAATCCAACTTAAATTAAACAGGTGTTTGTTATTGTCTCTATCTTGACTCAAAATTTATTTTTGCCCAGTCCGGAATTCACTTTCTATTTACTAAACAAGAAAAGGGCATTCAACTAGTGTGGATTGAATACGTGTGCGAGGAGAATGAGACATAGCCCGGAAGGTCTAATTCAGCAGAGAGAGGGCATGAACCCCATCAGAGCTCCTATCGCTTCATCGGGTGAAGGCCGCTGATTCCTTAGAGTGAGTCGATATGAGAACTGTACAAGCCGCTACCGCAAGGAGCACGATTTGAATTTCAGGAAACACTCGGCATTTTGTGGGGCAGGGAGGGTATCATTGGGCCTCTCGCTGGCTTAATTTATGTCGGCCAACACGCAGAAGGCTTCCACAGCTCCTAGAACGAACAGTTATCATAATGAACAGATTTGTACCCTTCTTAGCAGTTAGCAGATGGGACCACCATCATGCATTTCCTATTAACTTATTATTTTTAATGATTATAATTTTCTGGTTATTATGGACATGTTTAAAAAATAGAGGTACTGAAGTTTAAGTGATGTTTCATATGGAGGGAAGTGAAAATAAATATTGACTATTGTCGGAACAACCATGAAAATACGAAAACATTTATTTATAAATCATGAAGCTCGATGTGATAAGCTTATATTATTATGGAATTTAATATTTAAAAAGGAGGGCTCCGTGTCGTTCAAAAGGATTTTTCCTTAGTCTTTTAGTTTGGTATTTGATTTATAAATTCGGATTATTTATGCGTTTTCGTCACTCTCCATTACCTCCTAAGACGTCATATGTTAGATGGAAAATTTCCTAAAATCATTGCTTTCCAATGGTAAATTATATGTCTATATTTCTATGTTTATTTCCGGGAATTCTTTTTAAGCTAGGCAAATTATTTATCCTGTTTTTTATTTAGGTAATTAACATATTCATTTATAGTTTTTGTCAATCGATTTCTTGTTACTTCACAAGTTACTTTTTACTGAAAGTTGTTACTTCTTAACAAAGAGAGATGGTCAATGATTTAAAATAAACAAAATCGAATGTACTTCAGAGCGAGGTATTTTGAAACTTTGCATTTAAGCCCTGACAATAGTTACAAAAATGTACCCGCATTGCGGAGTATGATAAACTTTTCTTTATTTAAAGTAACATATAGAGCAGCTCTGTGACACACTGTGTACAACTACTGCATAGACTAAGTTATATACAGTTTGTTTCCTAGAGTGGATTTGTCTCCTTCGACTGCTTTATGACTTCTGATCTAATTCTGCTGACGTTTATCATTACCCAGGCATAAACGTGTTTAAATACGTAATTTAGGTTTTTTGCAACTATTCGTTTTGAGCTGAGCTGTTCACAAATACACAGACCTTTTTGCGACAAGTTGTTACTTTGACTCATAGGAGCTTAAAACATGTTTTTCGTCAATCAACAATATAGGTAAGATAAAGTAAACAAGTTTTGTCTTTTTTTACTCTATAATATTATAGTAATTGAATATTTTTTTTTTAAAGTTATATAATTACTTTCGACTTGAAATTTTTTTAAAAATATTGTAAGACTGGTTATCTGTTAAATCGGTGGTTTTTGTCACAAAACTGTTAAAGCATTCCATCTTGTAGGCTGTAAAGCACACCTTGCCCTAATCTACGACTTGTGGTTCGAGTTCGGTTATAGAGTATTTGAACTACTTTGAGAAAAAAAAATTAAGAAAAAACTTAAGAAATTACTTTAATAATTTCCTCGGTTTGGCTTAAGTTGGGAAAGTCGGTAGACAGGGCTGGTCTTGTTTCTGCTCAATGATGTATAACAGGCGGCCTTCGGTTAATTGGTAAGTTACTCCTCGTGGGGTCTAAGTCCTTTTAACCCCGGACTAAACTCTCTTTTAACTTCATAACCTTAGACTCAGCCTGGAGAAAATTAATTCGTTAATTCTTCGGCAGCAGCGGGCGTCTCAGACAGTCAGGGGTTGATTGTTCTCAATATCTTTTCTTTTTATTATTTGCTTTAAGTTACTCAAAAAGAATGAAGAAGTCATCCTGTGAATAGTGATGAGAATATCTAATGCATTTTTTTTTTTTTTTTAGTGTAGTAGTGGAAATAAAAAAAATATTGAATATAAATATATTTACAAATTAATATATCAATATAAATATACAAATATAATAAAATGCAGACAATAAAAAGTTTCGTAAGTATTAATATATTAAGATAGTCTTCCGTAAAGCATTAAAAATAATTGGGTATTTCAAATAAAATCTATTAAAGTATTTTAGGCTTAACAAATATTGAAAATTCCCAATTAGGGCTCTTTAAGATTATTTTAATAAAGAAAATAGTAAACCAATTTTAATGATCATTTAATATTAAATTGATACGACGAGTTTAATCAAAATCGTTTGAGCTCATTTCGAGGAAATTCTTAAAGAAGTTACTACACATTTTATGATATAAAGTAGTTCTCCTGGTAAAACTGTTTCAGCAAAAAAGTTCCTAAATCATCATATATAACCTCACAGACTCAATTATTTATACTCGGAGGACCTTAAATATGCACTTCCGTAGGATGTTCAGATTTTCCGATTGGAATACTTCCTATTACTACGTATTTCGTAAAAAGATAAATGAATTTCGTAAATTTGTAACATCCCGAATTGATAATGAAAATATGTCTGATATAATCAGACAATATGGTGTATGCAGCCAGAGATGCAAGATACTGTAGTGTATTAACAAGGCGGTTATTGCCACTAAGAGCCGCTAAACAAGAGCGCCTGCATCCTGATATGGTGGCGTGCCCGACCTGACCCTAAGTGTGCCCGCTCTAGCTGGGGCCAGGCACGCGATCTGCATAAACTAGCCGCCTTTCAGCCAATAACCTTTGGCCATCTAATTGATGATTTTTGTTTTGGTTTCGTTGAAGTGCGATTATTTAAATTTGAAATAAGGTTTGGTTTTCTTTTTTTTACTGCAAATTGTCTTAATGTCATTAGTTCTAAGGGTTCGCAGACTTATAAGAATGTCATTATTCTTCTTTGGATATTCTCAACAGGTGGTAAGTATTCGTTTGATGGTTTCAACTCAAATTTACAAAAAAAAAAAAATGTTACTGATAATAGTCTAGAAGCTTTATAGAAAATATAGTGATGTCAGTTGGGTAACTATTATATGAGTCAGTAACTATCATATGATTTTAATTTTTTTTTCCTACGCCTCATAGGATAGGATATTAAGCCATTTTCCTTCTCGCGGCCCAATATAAGTCAACTTTTGCCTTGAGTCGGTGTGCATGTTGTTGTATATTCTTTACACGTTAAATGTCAAACAGACTGATTCTCCGCAAAACCGAGTATAGCTAACTCGTCAGCTTGTTCATTGCTATGTATAGTAACATGGCCTGGTATCCTCTGCGAAGCTATAGTCCTCTCTTTTTCTCATAATAGCAGCCATGTTCCTGCACTTTTCTTCAATGGGAGACTCAGCAGTACAAGATGTTGATAATTTTTGTATAGAGGCTTGGAAATCGCTGAAGATTACGGTGTTATTTCTGTCAATCGTGGCTTCTATCACTTGGTAAATTTTACAACGTGGACTGTATGTTGTAACTTTGTAATTAACAATTATAACCACCAATAAATTATTTTGATAATCGAAAAATTGTAATTTTATAAATAAATGAGTTACCGTATTATTTCAAATTATGGAAAAGATGGTTAGGGGTGCGGTCGAAAGATGCAAACTATATTTGTTTGAATTGTGGTGAACGGGCCTATTTGCAATTTTGAAGATAGGTACATTCATCCCTGGGGTGTTACAGGAAGAGTTTCGCTAAATCGACAGAATGGCACCTCGTACTATCGATTTTACATATTTTTACTATTCTCAAAAACTATTTAAACTTATTTTATCAAAGTACACTTAAAAGATCTTCTATAATCAGCCAGATCTTGTCTCATTAAAATAGTCTGACGGTTCAAATGCCGCATTTTCGAAATATTTTTCCCTTAAGTGCACTTTGTTTTGTTTATTTGAAATAATTATCGTTCTCTCATTTTTATTAGTATTTAACTACCGTTAAGTCTTAACAATGAAAGAATACTAAAATTAACTAAAAGACAAATATTTTCTGAGGTTGAAAACAGATCTCTGGAAATAAGAGTAGTGACAAGGATTATTAGATTATAATGATTATAAGCAAAATTAACAATTAATAACAAACATATAAAATCTTGGAATTTAGTGTGAAATGGTTAAATTTCATAAATAAATTAAATTTTTATGTTTTTTTATGACAATAACCAGTTTTTTTTATTGGTACCTCCTTATATATGAATGAATTAAGTAGAGTGGAAAGTTAAAGCTGTGTGATTCGTACACAGTACGAGATATATTTTTTATTTCTCGTTACTCAATTTTTCCCCAACTAATATTTATTTGTATTAATATATTTCCTATTTAGTGGGAGTAGAGTAAAGGCCTGAATCAACAAATATCCAGATTCAAGTCATGTTGTGGCAGATATTTTTTTATAAATTTATTTATTTGAATTCACAACTGTGTCGACTAAAAAAATACAACTAGTTAATGTGCTGTGCATAAGAACAATGCCATGATACATACTTGTGGAAAATCCTTCCATTCGTAGAACTCTCATTTTTTTTCACCTTTTCAAACGCTTTGGAGTACTATTGGGAATTAAAGAGGAAACCAAGTCATTGGCTTAGAAACTTAGGATGTTTATAATGGAAGGATTGATGTCGAGCTCTGTTTGAATGAGCAGTATATGGAACATTGAGGTCATAACGGATGATTCTATTTACTACGAATAAGCAAGTATTAATGATTTTACGAATGATTTTAGGTATAAGGATAGTCTCGTATCTAATTCTTACGTCTCAAATTCTTTTCCAACATTTTAATGTTCTTTACGAGAAGGACACTGCCTAGGATTGGATGGTTTTTGAGAATCCCTACAGTTCGTTCGTTTGTCTGATTAGTTACCTATCATGATTGAAATTTATATTTTTTATCATCTCTTATTTTTATTTTTCTTCGATTCTTAATATATCTTTTTTTAACCTGATCAATAAATATAATTTTTCTTATCCATAACATGAAAATCATAACCATCCCTGGTGCCTACTCTCCTATATTACGTTTAAATGCAGACTGTAGGTTAGTGTTTGGAAGGAGCCATATATGGCACACGTTCTGGGGGCCAAATGTTGCAAACGCTTAATGCCGTCATTAGATTCAACGATGGCATCAAGACCGACCGCCTCTCAGTAACTGGAGGAACCTCTGTCAATGGTACATAGCTTTTGAGTAAAACCAAGCTACTGGTTATTGGTGTAGTTATTGTTGTCGTCTATTGATAGGGATTTAGATATAATATCTACATTTTCACGAAATTATCAAAAAGAAATTTTGGACCCATTGAAAACATTTTTGTTGAGAATGGAATCGTTTTTAAAAGACCCGCGGAGATAGTAGTTGTTATTTTCTTATTAACAGAGTCATATTCACAATTTTAATTGGAGAGGTCATTTTTTACCTAGATCAAAATATAACCAGTTATTTTTAAAAAAAAAATGTACGCGGATGATGCTAGATTTAAAGTTTTGATTTTACGGGGATAATACTCTTTAAACATACACTTCTTATTCATGAATCGGATGATGTTTCGGACCTCAAAAGATCTTTAAAGAATATACACAAACCACTTTGCTGAATTAAAATTTTTATAAAAACATTTTGTGTTGTTATAATTAACACTTGTACGATATATTAAAATTATAATCTTTATAAAAACATAATGTTATCAGATTAAAATTTACATTGCTCATATTATGGTAACATATGTTACAGATAAAATCCAGAGAAAGCATAAAATATCGCAATATTTGTTATTCAATAATTACTTCGCATCTGTTGCTCGTCTTATTGTCAATAAAATTCCCTTCATCAAATCGTAAATTACCGCTAGCATTTTACATGTTCCGTGTGATTAATTCATGTGTAATTAGGAATAAATCATTACATGTAATTTCAACTAAAATTAAAATTTATCTGTACTATTTATGTATTTTGGAAAAAAATACATGTTAATTTATGACTAATATTTAATAATATAACAAATGTTCCAAGAGCCAGGGGTACAATGATTAAGTACTTTATTCAGTTTTTGATTTCTTTAATGAAATATATGTATAGTTACTATTCAAATTTCAATCAAGTTTAAATTACGCTGGTGAAAGCGAATACATTACTCAAACCAGTGTTCTTTCATCCATTATTCTTTATTCGAATAATAAAATATTCAATAGCAACGAATATTTGTTTATTTAGTTATTTAAACAGTGAATAATTTATTTGTAGCTCCGTACTCATTGAGTAAGTCATTTCTGAACGATACGCTAGAACTTTAGTAGTTTATTGTTTGTTTTTTTTTTTTTTAGTTATAATAACATACGAATATATTATACATGTTATAATAACATAATATGTATGTTATCAATCAGTACATGAAATCATTTCTGTCTGATACGGGTGGTTTTCTTTTTTAATTCAGTTTATTAAACAATCTAATAAAAATATTAGTTCCATATTAAAACATGCACAATATGGATAAACCAATTTCGAAAATATTTTGAACCACCTCAAATAGTTTGTATTAGAAAAATTGGAGGAAAGATTAATTGTAAGAGACGAAGCAGTGTGGAATAAACAGAACTGGCGCCAGAAGGTCTCCCCACCCACAATTTTTTCTCGTGTTTATTTTTTGTACTTTTTTTTCATAGGTTCAATCGGGTAAACATTTGGGTAATATTTACTTTCAAATATGAATTGAAGAGCACATTTATTCTAGAATTAATTAATCCTTTAATGCCTGAGTAATTTTTTTCTTTTAATTTTGATATACATGTTATTCTGATTGATATTCTTCACCACCAAGAATTAGATTTTTTCCTGATAAAAAACACTGAAACTTGGCATTTGACATTATCCATTCAGGAAATCGATACTCGAAATTTCACGAAACAGGACTGGTGTATTTAGACGTTCCTTGGGAGTTAAATACTGGCCTCTAATGGATTAATGTCTAAACTTATGTAACATTATAAGATTTTTTTTAGCATTTCTAATTAAATTTTAGGGAGATAGTCCTGGTGGTGGTCAAGAATATAACCTATTTTTTCTTCTTTCCTACAGTCATCACGTACGGTCAACTAGTAATTTTCCCACTTACTGATTACAGTCATCTTTCCACAGACCAAAAATCCTTGTCGAATGAACAGCATAGATATTCTTTACTAGTTAGTAAACCAGTTGCTATTTATTTTTTTGGAATGCTAATTTTTTATATATATTTTATTGATTTTGTTCGAGACTGGTGGTTTTATTATTAATAACAAATGTTATCCTAAAACCTTTTGAAACTTATTTATTAGTATTGAGACGCCAGTATCGGCCATCTTTGAGGACAGTCTATTAAAATAACAGCTTTAATTATAACTTATTATTAACAATATAAAAAAATATTATTATAATTTACATACCTTAATAATAGTTCGACAGCCTCAATAGTTAAGCCTTAAGTTGAGGCTAAAACATCCCAGGCTACTATGCTCAAGTAAAATAAACAACTGTCAAAAAACCTAATAAACCAATAAATTAGCACTATTCTATGTTTAATTTACCTATATTTGTCACTATAACATTTAATAATACGAGGGATTCTTTGTAAGCACTATACTTATCTTACCAATATTATTTATCCTGCCTTAAAGACTAGGTTAGGTTTATTATCATTTTATTTATTTATTATAATTATCTAAAATTCAACTACATACATTATAAATTAATTTTATTTAAAATCTCTGTATGATGTTGGTATAAATTTTTCGTCTCTGACTTAAAATTAGCTGTATAATTATTGTTTTCTGGTATATGAATGGCTTCAAGTATTTTTTTTTAAAGTATCATTTTCTCTACGCATAATCATCGTGTTATCAAAATCAAAACTATGATTATTTTTGGATGCATGCTGCACCAACGATGTTTAGTTTGAATTATTTTTTTATGTTAAAGTTGTGCTGATAAATTCTCTCACCTAGTAACTGCTTAGTTTCCCCTATATATATCTAAACAATTCAAACACGGAATTTTATATATCAGTCGTGATTGGTGTTTTAATTCTATCTTGCCCTTTTTTTTGCTAGGTCTATATCATAAGGAGTATTCCTTAACATCAAATTCTTTAAAAGACCTTTGCCTATCTTCACACGATCCTTTTAAATAATTAAATCCGTAATACATTTTATTTCTTATTTTTAGAGATTTTAAATTTCACACTCCAAATTTTTTAAAATTAATTTCAAAGGGTAAATATTATCAAAAAATAAATAAATTGTTATTTCTTTATTTAATATTCCATAACGACATTTTCTTTATCAAAAAATATGTAGACGACCTTTTTCTCATTCTAAACCCTGCTAAAATCCCTCATATCCTTTCTTCTTTTAACTCTTACCACCCTCGCCTTCATTTCACCGTTGAAACCGAAACTAACTCTTCCCTCCCCTTTCTCGACCTCCTTATTATAAAGAATAATGATGACTCCTTGTCCACTGACTGATATAACAAACCCAATTACCGGTAGGCTACTAAACTATTTTTCCCAGCACCCCGACCATCTTAAAATCAATATTGCCTAAAATCTCATACACCGTTGCCTTTCCTTATCCGATCCCTAATACCACAACACAAACATTCACCGTATTAAGACTATCTTGCTTTCTAATGATTTTCTTTTTCACATCATAAACAAACTTTTAAACTCTTACATCAACCGTTCAACGCCTACTCCTCCTTCTCCAAACTCTCTACATCCACCATCCACTCTCTCTATAGATCCCTTCCCTATGTCCCCTTTCTCACTGACTACATACGAAAATTCTTAAATTCTTAAAAATTAAATCTTACTTTTTACTAATACTAAGGATCCTATTCCTCTCCAATACCGCTCTAACGTTGTTTACTGGATTCCTTGTTCCTCCCCCAACTGTAATTCTTCATATATAGGCGAAACTAAGAACCACCTCAGATCACGTATCTCTCAACATAAAGTATCTATAACTTCCCACAACTCAGCCCCCTCCAAACTTTCAGAACATGCCCTTACACTTAATCATGCTTTTGATTTTGATCATATTACTATTTTAGCCACTGTTCCAAATTACCAAAAGAGACTCATCTCAGAATTCATTTATATACATCTTGAACCCCTTCCAGTTAACCACAAAATCGATAAAAACTGTATCTCACATACCTACAGCCATATATTAGACTTAATTAAGACTAAATAATTTTACGCTCATTTTATTATCATCACCAAAATGTTTCTATTATACTTTTGTTTTTCACCTGTTTGTTATCTCTCTATCACTTATATTATTCATCACTACTTTCACTTATATTTATTCATCTATGTTTTATTACTTTCACATTTACTCTGTTTTTGTAAGTTTTTACTTCACTTGTTTCTATTTATTTATTTCACTTATCATTATCATCACCTATATTGTTAACATTCTATCACAATTTTTCACTTATTTCTATACTTTAATACTTATTTTTAATCTCTTTATGTACTTCTTTTTACATCTTAGCTTGTACTTTTTTTTTATTTTGTAAACTTTCACTTCTGATTTTTAAATTACCTTATTTCACTTATTATTATTCATGTTACTCCAGTTATATTTACTATTACTATTATCAGTATAGATAAAGGATTATTGTCGCGATATATAAAAACTATGTACATCTCCTGTATTTTTTTACGTATTTTTAAAAAATTTTTGCTGTTGCCATTGTTACTTATTTTTTATTCTTATCATTGTTTATTCAAGTTTAAGTTTAAGTTTATTTTATACTGATACTATTTTATGTCTTCCTTCCTCTTATTTATATGTAATTTCTTATCACTTTCTTTTAACATAATATTTATCCTAGTTTAAATAACCTAATTGTATCTTATTGTTGTAATATTCTCAGTTTTTTTTTTCATCATTTTAGCCCTGATGAAGCCCTGCATAGTGGGGCGAAACGTCGGACATTAAAGTAGTTTGAAACTATTTGTTCTTCTTTTTTTGACCTCAACCCTGACCATCTAGTTATATTTAAATCTTTACAGTCAACTATATATACATACATATTTATCAAAAAATATGTTACTTTAGTCCCCATTCATTCAGTTTCAAATTCGAGAATTGAAGGCAAAGTTCATATTTTAAAATTTTATGATATAATTTGTGTGCTATTGCAAGACAATAAAGAACAAACACCTTTGTTAAAAATAATTAGTGTTGTGTAGCAGGCAAAAAATTGTCTTAATAGCAACTTGTGAATGCATTTCCAAAGTTGTTATTACAGTCTCCCCAGAATTGCTCACAATAGACCTAATATACACCACAATCGACTGAAATGCCCTATACTTTGCAGGTATTGGAACATACTTCATTGAAAAGATTACTCCAAATTATTTTTTGTCAATTCGTTAAACTACTCCACTTGCAGATATAATTACCCTTTTTTTAATTAAATATTTATTTGTTAGATAAATATGTCAGAAAGAATTTACAATTGACTGGCTTGTTATTTAAATTACAAATCTTAATTAGTTATTTAAGTTTCTGATTAATAAAATATGTGATAGCCAAACCGAAATACGTTTAATATTTCAATCCGAACTTTTATCGATTATTCAATAATCGATAATTATTGATTATAAATTATTATTTTATTTAAATAAATTATCGATAATTCTACAACAGATAAATTCAAATAAAACAATTTTTTTTTTTAGAACGGACAAAGACTCATCAAATATGAGAGGTTCAGGTGAAAACAGGAATACATGTCAACCAATAGTTTTTACAACGGATATTGTCAGTTCATTAAGTTTTGTACTTGGAATTTTTAATATTTATTTCGATGTTTAGGTTGGAAAGTAATATAAAAGTAAAAAATAAGACTGTAACACCACAACCCATGAAGAGTTAAGGGGCAATACTTTGTATGGAAGTGCTGTCACTATACAAACGGTTGTGTAACGAGGTAATAAGGTCAGAAACACGCTGGACCGCCAGATTTATCCCTAATTAAGGCTACCCACTTAATGAGACAGGGTGGACCCCGGAGGGCTCCCTAACTTACAGGGTTGACTCATGGTTACAGTGATAATAAATAATTATCAATGACTATTAAAATAACAGCTGAATGTGTTACAGCCGGATTTGAACCTGTATTCTTCCCTGCGTGGAACTGTGCTTCTAGGAAACTGATATAGGTAGATGATAATGTTTGTAATGAATTCGAAATATTTTTACTTAAAGTCATGAATCAATAAAGCAAAAAACAAAAAACAATGATTGGAATCAAATGGTTTTCTTTTTATAATTAAGAAAGCAACAAAAGCCCCAAGAAAGGGGATAGGAGTTGAGAATTAGATAGGATCTTAATGTTTCTCTGAAAGTTATATGGTTAGTACAGAGCTCCCACCGCCTAATTTTCCCCCATTCCTGTGAATGGTCAGGTACCCAGAAAGTTGGAGCCAAGATAACATTCCAGTTTGGGCTTCTAACTCATTGCACCTCAGGCAGTGCAGTAATTGTTATCATCGTACTCAACAACTTCTGCATGTTTTTCAATCTTGATGTATTAATCTACAATTAAATTTTAGAAACAATGTAATAATGATTAAGAAATAACAGAGAGATCATTTTGTTTATAATATTATTGATATTAAAATAAGTATAATTTATTATTATTATGCTTATAAGTAAGTAGTTTTGTTCTCTTTCCCATCAGTATCAACCTATTTTTTGGCACGGAGTACCATCACTTTGTTTAATGTTCGACTGTCCTAAATAGCTTAAGAATCGATATCTGATTAACAATCGATAGGCTGAATCCTTATTTTATAGATGTTGCCACTATTTTAACAAGAAACTCTTCATAGAATTTGAAAAATAAAAAATATACGTTAATGTTTATAGAGATACACGGAAACCTGTAAAAATTGAGAAAAAGATGAAATTCATAATTTTATTTTAATATTTTTTGGCTTTATTTTTTAAATTAAAAAAAAAATTATATGTAGATGATCAATCGTAAGTTAATTTGAAAAAGATGGTCAGGGCTGCGGTTATTGTGGTTTCTTCATATAAAATATTTATTTTATCCTATAACTTTATATTTGTTATTTAATTTTATTATATCTTCTTCAAGTGAAATCAATATTATGGTCTAACGTTTAAATTTTATATCATTTTAGTCCTAAATTTTACTATATCTATAATTATTGAAAGCTTGGGCTTAGATATAACTAATATAATCATTAAAATTCTTAAAAAAAAAAAAAGAGAAAATAAATTTTGAACGCCAAGTTTTTTTTGTTTTTTTTTATTGTGCAATATTACATTCTGTCATATATTTAAACAATGCTGATATGGAACATATAGCTCATTCACACAATATTTACCAATATATGAATTGAAAAAAATAATAAATAGAAGAGAAGAAAAAATAAAAATAAATAACTAAAAAAATTAACTGAAAGTAAAATAATATCTTAGACTCAATCATATGAATTACTCCGAACCAACCTCTTCCCTCTACTTTTGGAGGAAAGAGCAGGAGTCCGAAAGATCTCGGCTCTTTTAACCTTGGCACAGGTATTAAAACCAGTGGTGGATGAGTGAGGATGCTAGTTGCTGACAATCAGGACTTAAGTGGAAAATCTGTTCATTGCTAGAACTGCAATATAATTATTTATAATATGTCTCTGAGCCACTGCCGTTTCAATCTTCGTGGATGATTGTAGGGATGGGTAATGCTAGATAGGGATTAGGGATTAGGGTGATTTTCGATTCGTGAATGTGGATTTAATAAGGTCTGATACAAATGGGATTTTAATGTCATGATGTAGGGTAATGTTGGTTACATAGCAAAAAGCGTTGACTGTTGATCACAGGACTTTGGACTGAAAGGATTGAACGCGTTTGATGTTAGAATTTTTGCTGTCCTTCCAGTCCAAATAGGTTTAATTATTGCTTCGCAAAGTAGTACTTTGTTTTCTACTGAAAGCTGGTATTTTATAGTTAGAAGTCCATATAATTGTCCACTTCGTCGGTTACGTTCTTGTATTTTAAGTCTCGTGTGTGGATTCCACGTCAGTCTTCTGTCTAGAAGAACGCCAAGATACCGGACTGTGTCTGAAACAGAAATTAGTCTGCGTCGGGAGTGAAGACAACATGTTTGACTTTGGGCTTACTTTTATTTTGAACGCAAAATGAAACCAATAAGTTAATATGAGACACCTTTCTGTAGAATTTATATAAATTATACTATACCAAATTTGTTTTTAAGTATTGTTTATATAAACGAAAAGAAAAATCTTTTTTTTTTTTTTTTTTTATTCACTGGTTGAAATGAATTTGATATTATCCACAAACCTAGATTTAAAATGTTTCTTTTAAAGAAAAACTTGAATATGCAAAGCATGCAGTTCTATAATTTCGATTGTCAACCGTTTTTGATAAAAGCTTAGAGAGCTGCAAAAGTTCTGTAAACTCAATTCACAGATCAAACTGCTCAGCGTTATTAGTAATAATATAACTTGTTAGATGTTTTAACCAATTAAATACTGTTAGGAATTCAAAATTTAATATTCATATTA
>NW_027116146.1:146127-151694 GCF_000696795.3 Halyomorpha halys
ATTTATTCAACTAGATATGTTTTTTTTTTATTTCAAACAATTAACTTTTCTTTGTTAAAAAAATGATATAATGTAAAAAAACAAAAACAAAAGAAAAAAAAATTATATTTCTTCAAACACCATTGGTTGTAGAGAAATTGAGTGGCGAGGAGAAGGCACTCAAAGTAAAGGTTTACCAATGTAAATTAATCACTCTGGGTGGGCCATGCAGTGTAGAGGTAGGTGCAAGTAGGGGCAGTAACACAGGCGGAAAATTGGAAGGACTCTATTATAAATGAATTTGACGAAATTTTTTTAATGAAAGAGATGTATTGGGTGCAACAGGAAGGACAGTACATGAGATTCCGCTAAAACAAGAAAGAGTGACGTATGTTAAAGAACTACGATACCCCCAGGCGCTCAGGTACCACATCAGAGAGGAAATCGAAGACAAGGAATCATTGTGGCTAGTACGTCACCTCCGTAGTGGACGGTGCGGAAGAAACCTACGCCAGGGGAGAACGGGGAGAAATATAGGGAGTTCATCAATTATCGGAAGCTCAACGATAATACTGTCGATGAAAAGTATCCGATACCAAGGTTTGAGGACATCCTTAACAGACTAGAATGAGCTGAAATATTTAGTAACTTAGACATAAAAGCAGGGTATCACCAGATTCGTATGGACCCAGCGGACCAACACAAAACGGCTTTTACTTTTGAAAGAGTATAAGAGTTTTTATTTTTGCAAAATTTTAATATTTCTTTATTGATAAGTAGTAGCAGAATTTAAAATTTATTCTATTATTCAACTAATTTCTTTTTCATTTTTGTTTTCAGGTAAGCGTTTCATTTATCTTAAGGCTGGAGAGGTAAGTGATAAAAGATAATGGGAACTGAATAGGTTTTGTGTTTTCCTTGGACCAATAGAAATAGTATTGACGAGTGTTGACTTTTAATTTATTTAGTTAAGTGATGATTATGTATAAATATTAACTTTAATTAAACTTTTTTTTTTACTTATTTCCTTTGTTAATCATTAGAAGAACGTTTAGGGTAGTTTGTCTATTATCAAGATGAATGCTCTATAAAAAAATATGCACAATAAATAGGTTTAAATTATTTAATAATTGTTTTAAGCATAATTTTCTGTTTACACAAGAAATTTTATAGTAGTTAAATTGTCATTAATCTACAAATTTTAAAATATTGATTATTCCTTTATTCCATATTATATTTATTCTTTCCCTTATGACATGTTATTATGCCGAAAAAATTAAACAAATTTTTGATTCATAAAAAAAATTAAATAAAAAAAGTAAATCGAATTATTCCTATATTTTTATACCTTAGTTATGTGTTGTTCATAAAAAATATATATTTAAGCTTTTGAATAAATTATAACATGTCTCGTGTTTGTCATTAATCTTAAGTATTTTCAAAACATTTGTCATATCTTTATAAAAATAAGAAAAAAAATCTAATATGAATTAATTGAGATGTTGCTAATGATTTTTTAAATGCTACATAACCATTATTTTTATGATCTTCACATGATTAAGGTATGAAAAAAAATATGAATAATTTATTTTTATTTTTTGTTTTATATGAAAATTTGTTCAATTTTTTTTTTAATGACCATTACATAATTAAGGTATAAAATAAACAACCATAAGCAGTCTTTTTTAAAATAATTATATCATAACTAAGGAACGAAAAAAAAGGAATAATTAATATTTAATTGTTTTATTACCATTATGTAATTAAAGTATGAACGAGCCAGGAATAATCAGTATTTAGTATTTTTATTTATAAAAATTCATTTTCTTTGTTTGTTTTTTAATGATCATCATATAATTATGTTACGATAAAATTAGGAATAATTAATTTTTATAAAAATTTATTTTATTTTATTTTTTTTATGACCATTACATAACTAAGGCATGAGAGAATTTAAAGTAAATGTGTCCGAAATTATAAATCTGATCACTACTCACATGTCATTATGTGTCTGTTTGTGCTCGTGTGCGTAGACACATAAATAGAGACAAGTTTGTCCATTGGACTCTCCTATCTATTCATGTAGTTGGTGAAACATAGATAGTTGAACCTGTTTTTGAAAATAAAGTTATAATTGGACCGCATGCATCCACATCCCTCAAGCATAACTTTTGAAGCAGAGCAATTAAAATTCAGAGGTGTGATGTTGTACAGCAGCTGCAAATATAAATCAAATTGCATAGCATTCATTGTATATATTTATGTATATTCATTGAATTTATTCAATCGAAGGAAAAAAAATTGGGAATAGAAGTTGATGTGGATTTCTTAAATCTTTTTTTGTTTTACATTTAGGTTTTTAAACGTATACATGGATTAATAATTAATTAATTATTAGTGAGGTTAATTCAACTCCGATGATGGATGTTAACAACCCAACATCGCTACGTATCTCATATACGTAACTTCAGATACAAAATCATGCATAACCCCTTCGTAAAGGTATCCATTTACTCATGGACGTTAGCCCACCACTCTAGTTCTCAATGCAGTAGTTTCGATCATCTAAACTTCATTATATCCGAGCCCAAATTAAAGGAAATTTATACACATATATATATATTTATTTAATGAAATTTACAACTGTAAAAAAACAAAAAACAATAAGTAAATGTCATAAATTTTTCAAAACACATGATAATCTTGGGAACGATCCAATGGTGGTACTTCGATCATTGCTTTAAATTATAAGATTTCGTGCCCATCTTCTTTTCAAACACCACGGAGGATTATCAGGGATTATGTGGGATGAGAGATTAAGAACTAACGGGTTTGGATGAATAAGGATTTTGGAATGAAAGGACGAATATCTGTTTCGAGCGAAATCTGCTTCGAAAAGGGATGTTATGATATTTATGGATGAGTTCATTTGAGACCTAGTGTGGAGCATCAAGATTTTTACGGAGGGATTGTAAGGATTGGATATGGGAGGAATTTGATGGTTTAGTGGAACCCCATTGCTCAGTTATGTATGTCCAAATAAGTCTTATTACCATAGTGGATAATAGTATTTGTAGTAAATGATAAGTATAGAGTTTTTGTCAAGTAGGTGTAGAAGTAATCGAAATTTACAAGCGGTATTTGTCTTTTCAGTCTAGTATGGGGATTCCAAGTCGGTCTCTTTCAAGATGTATTCCTAAGTACTGAATCTGTTTAATGTGCGTTAGTGGGATATTAAAAAAAGATACCGTAGGACAGGAAGATAGAGGTTTACGACGGGGAGGAAAGATGGTCTGATAGGATTTGTTAGGATTTATTTTAATTATCCAGTTGTGATACCATTCCACAATGGATGTTATGTATGACTGCAAAGGAAAAAAAAATAAATCCCATATCGCGAACTACTTTCGTCTGAATTTGGCCCGCTTTCTTACTCTTACGAGACAGTTGAATAAATATTTGAATTCTGAGGGTGTCAAATATTTATACACAAATTAATGATTTATTTTTTCCTTAATTTATCTTCCTTTGTTTGAGTAATTTTTCACATTTTAATTCCCTAATCCCGTACGTTTACCTTTGATATTCGAGAATTCTTTTATCCGATGTAGCCACAATACACATTTACCCAGTTAATCTAGGATTTAGTTTACTTCTATAAATTTTGTTCATTTTTTAATTAATTGTTTACTGCTAGGATCTACATTTTTATTAATTGTTATGGATCAGATGATTTTAAAAAAACAACATTTTTACGTTCTTAGATTAGGTAAAAAACTTCAATAAAGTTAATAAACTTGTTTTTATACAAAGATTATTTCATTGTTCAATGAGAACTTGTATCCCCCCTTCTGAGTGGACATTCCCCTTTACCGGACGAACCTTTTGTGCCCGTGGCATAAGTTATATATATAAATTATACTTAACCATTTAACATACTAGCCTCTTTATTATAACAATTTCATTAACAAAACTTACTTTCATAAGATTAGTTATCAATTGGCCACAATAGCCTGTAATTCAAAATTGGATACATCAAATTAATGTTTGCCGTTATAATAATGTCCTAAGGGTCGTTACATATAAAAAAAGTTGAGATAAAGTATCACGAAAAGTGTTTTGAATAGTTTTTTTATTTCTCTTAATAACCATAAGTCATAAAATAAAAAAGTAGTTCCGCAATGAGTAACGAAAAATAATAAAAAAATAGAATAAATTTAATTCATTACCTACTCGGCAAGATGATTCCTAGGGAATGGATGGGAGATTCTTTGCTGTTTTCTCGGAAGTCAGTATTGAATTGTGCCGGATAAAGAACAGCGTTGAGAATTCTGCCAGAGAGACAATCGTGTCGATTCCCACCTAAACAAACCAGTCTTTAGTTTTGTTTTTGTTTTCTGTTTTGTTTCAATATCATAGCAATTTGCCGCTGAATAAGAAAATCGAAAGTGGAAACTATGACTAATTTGAATCTCTGATACTCCAATTTCGTATACAAGTGTTTGTGAGTGAATGCTTCTTATTTTAATCATTAAATATACAGATAGAAGAAATTCTGTTTGAAATGATGTTATAGGTGAAGGAAATTTCAAATAAAATCAGTTACAGATTTTTACTTCATTTGTAATTTTTTCAACTAAAAAAAGGAGTACAACAGTATTGAAAAATGAACATTGGAAAGGTAGTCAAATCAATGGTAAAGCTGATTTGGAGAAATTCAAGGAATACTTATTCATTGCGTGAAAGAAAATAAATTAAAAAAAATAAAAATAATATAATATAATAAAATAAATGTTGAATGTATCAAATGTTAACAACTATATTGGTGAAATATTTTCTCACTTTATTTAAAATGCTTTTTAAATGCCAACTAATTTAAATTTGGTCTAAATCCAAGTTAAGACTAATTTTGCCGTTTTCTTGTTCTGTATTTCTGCGATTTCCTCATCAACTAAAGTACAAAATATTTTTTTATTAATTTTTATTGATTTAGAGCTGTCTGCACAGAATTGAGAACGAAAAATTTTGAGTTGGAAAATTATATTAGCACCCTAAACATGTGCTGTATCCACAGTTTGCTTAAATATCTCTAAAATCTTCCAGAATCTTGTGTGTCTCATGATGTATTTTTAAACGATATTAGTTAATAATCATAAAGGACTCCTTGGCCTGAAAAAAAATTAAATAATAATGAAAAGATTATTAAAAATTAAATCTATTTCATTTTTAATTTTAATTATTAAATCTTTTCTGAAAAGAATAATAATTCATTATATTCCGAAACAAAAAAAAAAAAATGTTTGGTTTATTTCAAGTACACTAGTATTGTTATATCCTAGTGATTTTTTGTGTGATAGCATAACACAATTTTTAAATGTAGTAGAAAATTAAGAAACAAGCCAAAAACTGAGATTGTTCAGACGTTCACAGTAGGGATGGGATATCGAAAGCAAAATATCGATATCGATATCCATATCGATATCGGATAGCAATATCGATATCGATATTATATCGGCACTAAAATATCGATATTTTAAAATATCGAAATATCGATATCGAAAATTTAACGAATTGAAGTAATAATAATT
>NW_027116147.1:0-1268 GCF_000696795.3 Halyomorpha halys
TTTTCAGAATGAAAGCGTACTGTTTCTGTTTGATTACCTAATCACAAACAAAATTTGTATTTATTTCTTTTTACTGATATATATATATATATATAGATTGGGTTAATACGAAAAAAATATAATCAGATAAGACAAACATAACGATTATAAATGTGGACGAATAAATGAATTGGGAAAAATAAATTGCGTACATTATTATGAATGCTAATGAACTTTTGCAATCAATATTCTGATATAATCTTTTTAATCCTTCGTTTTTTAAAATATTAAAACTACCCCTCGCATTAAGAACCAGTAGATCTATACTCAGGTGAATGAATAACTAATTATCGATTGGGTGGCTACAGGAGTGTTTAGTAATCGTCGGTTCAGATTTGATGAGTCTATTAAATACAATTGCTATTAACTAAATAAGACCCACAAAGAATGAAAGTATTTTTCATTCTCCTCCTCACCCCTACAGTGAAAGTATTTTTTTAGCCAACTTTAAAGATATAGTCCATACACACACGAACGGCTAGCGTGTCTATTATTTTTTTTATTGAGTAGTTTGTGTCAATGAATGAAGAATAATTTGAGAATAACCTTGACATCAACGAGTGCGGACAATAATCAAGCCTTAAATTTTTAAATAAGTTATCAGTAACAATGGATTCACAATGAAAACCTGCATTCTTTTAGAAAGCTCGAATGCTAAAAAAATAATTCAGTACATACAATTAGATGTTTTATTCACATTTTAACTCCCTGGCAGTATTTAAATTTTCATTCTGAATCTATTTATACAGATAACTAAAATGAAACAATTAATGACACCCAGTTTTCTCCTGAACCTATAAGTCCCTCTGACACCTTAAAGATTTGCGTGAAATATCTTGACAACGGGCACAGTGGTCATAAATTTACCAAAAAAGGACGTTATAATAAATTATATTATTCAAATGACTATCACTTTCGTGCATAGATAGCAAGGGAAATCCACAACAAAGAATGAAGAAGATGCCAGAATAATTTAAATTAGAATATATAAGAGAAAATCGATAAATTTTCAAATATATTTAAGAAAACAAAGAGTAGGCATGATTCCTTATATATTCAGTGGTTCCATGCCTAATAAATATTTAAAACAGAAATACATTAGAACAGCGGTTCCCAAACGTTTTGTGTCTGGGCTAAAAATATTCTGCCACCCTTGTTGAGATAAAAAAATGTCAGCACAACAATCCTTAAATGATGAATAAGGGGAAAAAGTTCAATATATATATATA
>NW_027116148.1:0-801 GCF_000696795.3 Halyomorpha halys
CTGATTCTGGCCAAATCGACGACATATGGAACATGATTTGATGATTTGATTTGTGACAAAGTAAGGAGCGTTAAGCGTTTTGGATTATGAGGATTGGATACAAGAGGAACACGATTAGTAGAGTCCCAAAGCTCAACTCTGTGTGTCCAGATAGGCCTTACTATAGTCACGTAGATCAGTCTGGAGGTTTAGACTGTTGTGTCTAGTAAGTGCTGTAGTAAGTCGGAATCTACATGCAGTTTCCTATCTTTTCATTCTTGTGTGAGGATTCCAGGTTAGTCCAAGGTTGTCAAGGTGTAGTCCAAGATAGCGGATCTTTTCTAATGGGGTAAGAACCATTTTATTAAAGTATACTGTAGGGCAGTCGGCAGGTTTACGACGAAGAGTAAAAGTGATTTGATATGGTTTATTTTTATCCTACAATTTAGGCACCATTCTTCGAGGGTTATTATTAACTGTGAGCACACATGTGTCATTGGTATACGTGGTAAGGTTAGTATTAAGAGTTCTTGGGATGTCAGCTGTAAAGACGGTGTAGAGGATGGGACCGAGGATCCTACCTTGAGGAACACCAGCGGATTGAAAATAGTGGGATGAATAGAAACCATTATTATTTACTCGGAATAATCTATCAGTAAGAAAGGAACGGATGATGAGAAAGTATGTAGGATGTTTTTTTTTTTTTTTTTTTTTTTTTTTTTGTTTGTTTTTTTTCCGAACCCTCTAAAACAGAAATAAAAAGTGAGTTAGTAGTGCATTACTGTGTAGAAAGGAAAGTAATTCGTGTTGTGTCTTACCTTT
>NW_027116148.1:851-1324 GCF_000696795.3 Halyomorpha halys
AATCTTCATCAATATTAAGATATTTATAATGTAAAAATAAAATATCAAACTGTCTAAAAGAGGTTTCATAGAATATAATTAATTAATATGTGGGAATGGGTAGCTCATTGGTAAGGCAATGCACTACTAACTCCAAAACTTGGTACTTTAACTAAGTGGGTACCTTAGTTGAATAAAAGTCTGGCGGTCGAGCGTGTTCCCCTCCATATACAACTAGTAACAGTACTTCGTTAAAAGCACGTCGTATCCTTCATTTGTTCTTCCTGTACAGATTTATTTATTTTATTTTTTTTTTGGGTTAATTAATACATAGCTATATGAAATGAATCAATGCCACGCACACATAGAAAAAAGTTTTTTCCACTTCGTCCATTCGCCTCAAGCGTGATCTACCTCTTTACGTCTTCCACCAGATAGGTCATCGTGCAGGTGTCTGGAGATTGATTCCTTGGGTATGCGTGCTACATGGCCTA
>NW_027116148.1:3211-4374 GCF_000696795.3 Halyomorpha halys
TGTAATGTTGGGTATGTTGTCATATACGTGTCTTCTGTAGAGTTTCTGTGTGTAGTTGCTAATATGTAGGATGTAGGAATTTACGGAGTTTTTATATAGTCCCGGGTGCCAGACTCGATCAAAAGCCTGCTCTATATCGAAAAAGCGCGGGAGCGCGCAGCACATTCTGCTCTCCAAAGAAGGCAAGTAATAGTCAGAATCGACGTGCACTTTCCTGTTTTTTCCGTCTTCCAGTGTAAGGATTCTGTTTGTCCAGGTATAGTTTAAGGAGCAAGAGGAATATTACTAAAGAATACTGTTGAGCAAGAAGTTAAGGGTTTACGACGGAGGGTATAGGTGATTTGATGGAATTTATTTTAATCCTATAATTTTTGGAATACACACACAAGACTAAAACGACAAGAAACTGCTCGTAGATTCCGATTGCTACAACACTTACTTGACAAATGCTCTAAACTTCCCATTCACTACAAAAAATGAGTATACACTACAATAATCAGACCAATTTGGACATATGGAATTGAGCTCTGGGGCTCCACAAAACCATCAAATTCTTCCCGCATCCAATCGTTACAATCCAAAATCCTACGTAAAATCCTTGATGCTACTTATTACGTCACAAATAAATTCATTCATAAAGACCTTAACATCCCATTCGTTGCAGATTTGACCCAAAACAGATATGCGCCTTTTTATTCCAAACTCCTTAACCATCCTAACCCATTAATTCTTAATCTTTCATCCTTAACAATCCCTGATAATCCTTCGAGGCGTCTGAAAAGAAGATGGCCACGGGACCTTCTAATTTAAATTAATGTTTGAAGTACCTCCAATGGGTGAGATTTACAAGTGTATATGAAACATACTACATATTTACCTATTGTATTATTTTGTACAGTTGTAAATTACATCAAATAAATAATTTTTAAAAAAAATCTATAATTTCGATACAATTAAATAGTTATTAATTACTACGAGTACAACTGTGTCATGACATACCAACTCCTAATTTGTTTATTGCTCCACCGAAACTTAAAACAGGTATAATTTTAAATTTGACAAAGCTCTTAAGTTGAGAACAGACTCAAGAGAAGTATATTTTGGAACTCATCTAATCAAAATACCACTGCCTGCTTTAATAGGACGCTACGACAGTGTTAGCC
>NW_027116148.1:6756-7390 GCF_000696795.3 Halyomorpha halys
TAGAGGTGACCAACCTATTCTAACCATGGTGGGGGATTAAGTTTCTTATTTCGTAAGACCGACACGAAATGAAAAAAGTTCACACCCAGGCTGGATTTGACCGACGCCGCCCGCAGTTCTCAGGTTGCTAAGACCTGTGCCTCAACCACTTGAGCTAAGGACGGCACTATTTTTTTTTTTTAGTTTCACTCACATACATATGGAACATATAGTAAGAAGTATTGTAATTGTGCGATTAAACTTTTCGACGGAAATACATGTTTTGATGTGTTAATATATATATATATACATATATAATTCACGGTAAACCATCATCTCATTATTATTTTTAATTAGTTTATTTTATTGTTTAATTATATTTGTGTTTTCTATACATTTATTGTTATTTTATACTTCTTATTCTCATATTTATCTAATTAATCCCTTGCTGTTTCTTTTTTCTTCCCACTCCTTATACCTTTCTTTGCTAGGCTCTTCGCCGTACCAATTCTGATCCTTCCCCTGCGCTACTCCTTTATAAATAATAGAAGAGAGGCAAGGCCCCCAGGTATTACTAAGGGGGGCCCATGGCCCCTTATTACCCCCAGGTATTACACACGGATTACTTATTTTCCAAGGCTTACCACCCCGAGGG
>NW_027116148.1:8585-10162 GCF_000696795.3 Halyomorpha halys
AGTACATTAAACTTTCTTTAATTTGAGCGCTAATACGCGCTAATAGTACGTTTCATAGTTCCTGAGATAATGATTTCCCGAAATAAATTAACTAATAACTGATAACCTTAATGAAAACTATGTTTAATTACTAGTCCATATTGATGAGTCTGCCTGGTCTATACCAGGTACCTATGTAGGGGGAATAAAAAATGGCGGCTGTTCGAAACGTTGAAAAAATTATTCTTCATTCGGAATTGTATATCTTTAAAACTACTAAGAACACTAGAAAATCTAAGAAGAAATTATTTAAAGTAGAGTAAATTTTCTAAAATATGAGCACTTATAGAGCTGATTACGTTAAACAATTCCTGAGATACAATTTTTTAAGGAACAACATTTCATAAAATATATACTAAAACTCTGTAGTCAGTGAATTTACTGTGGGAAATCTATATCTTAAGAACCACGAGACGTAAAATTATTAAGCTAGGTTAATGTACAATATATCAGTTTATGTAGTTTTCATGATATTTGCCAAAATATTTTAACAAGATGATGATTTCTAGTTGTTCGGACGATAAAACTATATCTGAGAAAGTATTGGACTTACAGTCTGCCAATAATTTATATAATGAATTTTGCGTATGAAATTATGTCCGAACAACTAGAAATCACTTTATTTTAGTAAATATCATTTAGTAAAACTTCAAATACTACAAATACTACTCAAACGAACATAAAAGTCATAAATAAACGTCGTTTGCCGATAGTTAAAGGAGCTGTGACCTACAACCTGGGAAACCCAACCTCAACCCGAAGACTGAACCCCAGACTGCTGCAGGACATTCTGTTATAAACTTTAATAAATATAAAATTAATTCATAGTCACACTACCTCAATTTTACTTTTTATTATTACTCATTTTATTTATTCATTATTATTTTTTATTTATTTTTTTCTCTCGTCCCTTTTTCAAATTAACTTCTTTATTTTAACTATTAGAGGGCAATCGTTTGTTTTATTTAAGTGTACCAATATATTTTTGTTATTAATTTTACATTCCTCTTTTATTAAGAAGCATTACTCTTATCTATTTATTTATTTTAATTTTAATAACAATATTGTATATAGTTAGCGGTGTCTTTTGTACGAGACTATACCCTCCCCCATAATCAACTGTTAAAAAAATATATACATAATATAACATTTATATCTACTATGTAAGGCCCATACCAGGCCGATCTGGTATAAAATAAAAATAAAAAAGAACATAAAGGTCATAAACTACTAGCTTTAATTTGAGTAACAATGGAGATTTGTACCTCTTATGATCCCTAATTTTTCTATACATCTTTTTTTTTTTTAATGGTTCTAATAAAAAAACGGTATTCCAAAAACTATTGAATGTAAACAGCTCTGTTAGGACTCTACTTTATTTACTCTACTTTAAACGATGTTTTCTAGTGTTGTTGTTAGTTTTAAAGATATGGCGCTCCGAATGATAAACTATTTTTTTTAAAGTTTCAAACAGCCGCCATTTTGTATTCCCTCTATACTGTATTGGTAGACTCATATTTTTTGACTAGTAATTATAC
>NW_027116149.1:0-1479 GCF_000696795.3 Halyomorpha halys
TTTTCTATGTCCATTCCTCCTATGACAAGTAATTTGATAATTAGGTATGTTACCATTGTAAAACACTTTTTTTCTTCTTTAGATTATTGTGTTGGTTCATTAGGTTACGATTGACCTTAATGCAATTTTGCTCTGTTTATTCTTTTTGGTTTAGCAAATAAATATAACTCAGGTATCATAGATTTTTTAATTGAATAAACATAAATGTCACGACTTATTTTAAGTTTTCTTAGGCATTCCTAAAGGTAAACCCTCAACTGCGAGGGCCCTACACTCAGTTTTAATAAGCCTATGTACATTAACGAATTTTTTCAATAGATTTTCCCAGTAACTTACTAACCCATAGTTACTTTTATTTTCGTGATTTCTCACAACAACACTGAAATTTTATAATTAAGTTTACATATTTTCTGTATTGAGCTTTAATTTAATTTAATTTGGGTTCATCAAGGGAACATGAAAAGAAATAAAGATATACTTTTAAGATATGATAGTTTAAAAACGTTTTCCTGAGAATATACACCAACCGCTTGGCTGAGAATAAGTTTATCGATACTACATTGCTCTTTTATGCTACAGCTTATAAAACTAATTTAACCTGTCTAGGCCATATTTGAAAAAAAAATAATGGTGCGTTGCGAACATCACGCACATTCAGTGGTAAGTGAAATACTACGTACGTCCCCAGATAGTGTAAATTAGGGTATTGAGGTTATCACGATTTTTGAAAAAATAATATATAATATATAGTAACGTATTATCATGGTATATTATATTGTCTAGATACCCCTTTTTCTTGACTAGTAATTCTATCAATCGGAAAAAGGGCACGGTAAAATAAATAAATATAGGTGTATATATATAAATATATATATATCAAGACCATGGAAGGTGAAATTTATTGACAACAAATTTTTATTTTTAGGCTATGAAAATTCGTGTTTTATGATTTCTCGGGTTGGGAATTACAAAATACGATTTTTTTTTATATTTTGTGATTTTAAATGTGAAAATATTTTTTTGTAATATTTTAATTTAAAGATCGAAAATTGCTGAAGATCACTGAGATAGAAAGACGCGTTGTGTATATGCAGACTAATAATGCACATAACATTAAAATAATCATATATAAAACAAAAGTGAAGTTTATTAATGTTTGTAATGTTTTATCATGAATATATATTTATGTCCAATTAATGAAAATGGTTAAAAAAATTGTTAATGGAAGTGTTTTAGACAAACGAACACATATTGATGGGAGTGTTTCTAAATTCCATATTATTATGTATGGGAGGTATCTGAACATGAAATAGGATGTAGGGTTGTAAGTTAGAAGTTGTGTAATGCTCGCACCAGATTTTTTCAAATACTCTCTGTTCCGCGCCCAACAAGATATGGTTACCACATGTGGTAAAACATATGGTTCTAGGTAATAAACTTTTTTTATATTTATTTATTGCTATTTACAACTGTACATTA
>NW_027116149.1:2975-3969 GCF_000696795.3 Halyomorpha halys
ATTCGCATTGGGTTAAACATTATAAAAAAAATGCTGAGTTAAACCGAAAACCAACTTCATAGCAGTACCCTGAAGGTATTTAGTAAGCTTAGTGTGAAAGAATTAAAACCCACTTCATCCAACTTTGCCCGGAAGCAAACAATTATTATTGAAAAAATACATTTATACATATATACATTGCGTGGATGGCTAATGTTTTCCGAAAGTAGACGGTTTCAAATACTTGGGCTGCACCATAACATCAATAAATGATGAACAGACTGAGATAGACCATCGTAGGGAATAAAACATAGAAAACGAGGCTGGGGAGGCTGCTATGGGCTGGCCATGTCGTCAGGATGCCAGTGAATGAGATCCCGAGAAGGTTGCTGGACTGTAGGCTGCATCGGACCAGAGGAAGAGACAGGTCACGGCTGAGTTGGAAGGATGTTGTGATCAGGGATTCCAGAGAACTTCTGAGCATCCTCAACTAGAGAGCGGCCGCACAAGACCTAGCTACATGACGAAGGCTCATTGAGGATGCCAAGGTCCAAATTGGGCTATAGTGCCACGGATAGAGAGATAGATATTGACCAGCGAATAACAAGCGTGCACAGAGCCTCCTTCTCACTTCCAACAATACTGAAATTTCTATAAATCTGAAGGTAATATCTATAAATCTCATGATAAAGCCAGTTCTGATATACGGTTGCGAGACCAGGGCCCTGTTTCATAATGAAAGCTAATAGTATTAGTTGATAGTACAAGTATAGAAACTAGTGTGGTAATAATACTAATACTTATTTTTTTCATGATAGGGATGACTATTAGTGATATTACAGGAATTGAAAAATGCTAAAGTATAAGTTACTATTGTACAAGTCTGTGTAATTGAATTAAGATAAATCTACAAGACTAATAGTAGTAGTTTGTACTTTATTATGAAACAGGGCCCTGGGGTTTAACAGGTATCCTACAAAGCAGAATCGAAAGTCCTCCATACAAACATAGGCGC
>NW_027116150.1:0-1305 GCF_000696795.3 Halyomorpha halys
GGTTAGGATGGTTAAGGAGTTTGGAATGAAAAGACGCATATCTGTTTTGGGTTAAATCTGCAACGAATGGGATGTTAAGGTCTTTGTGAATGAGTTTATTTGTGACGTAATAAGGACCATCAAGGATTTTACGTAGTATTTTGGATTGTAACGATTGGATGCGGGAAGAATTTGATGGTTTGGTGGAGCCCCAGAGCTCAATTCCATATGTCTACATCAAGTTAATTTAAACCCCAACAAACGAATTGTGTGTTTTGTACGACAAAAATGGCTGAAAATCATTATTTTCGGATTTTGATCAAAAATCATGTGGATCACTTGGAATAGACAGACCCATTGAGAAGAAAAAACAAATATGTATGGTTGTGCCAAGGATCACGGCCTGTTTTACTCGCCAATGTGATGCTGATGAGGAAACATATCCCTTGGTTCCCGAATATTTAATGCCATTTAAATTGCATACATTACGTATTACCTACATAGAATAACATACGTAAATACATTAACATATAAGCACTGAAGCTCAATTCCATAAGTAACCAATAAATGGAAAATAATCAAGTTTAATTGGCATTCAAACAACATCTGAAAATTTTCAATTCCCATCAGATTTGCTTGAGAAGTATATTCAAATCCCTTTATCCCAAGCTTTATGCCGGTTTTGAAATGAATTGAGATTTTACTCTTCTTTAATGTATTTCTCATTCCTCCTGATAAGTAAATAACTCTTTCATGTTTTCTATTATCGTAAATCAAGGGTGATTGGAGAGAGAGAGGTAATTTTTAAGGTACACTGATTGGCAGACAATGTGCAGTAAAAAAATGAAGTATGTATAATTAAAAAACATATACATTTTAATTTGATAGCATTTTTTTAAAGATTTATTTCAATTAAAAAAAAAACCACAAAAATATACTGCAAATTAAGGAATGTGATACTGATGAAGAAAAATTATTTGAAATATATATAATCTTTAACTTTCTTGAGACTGGTTATTATTGTTTAAAATAAATAAATTTTATCCAATTTTAGTCTCAAAACATTTTTTATTTCATAAAACGGCACTAGTACATGCAACTAAAAACCAGCTTATATTTGATTTTGAAAATACAATTATTTTATATAAAGAAAATAATACATTCAAAAGGAAAATACTTGAATCCATTTACATATCTGAAAATATTAATTATACAGTGAATTTAAAAAAAGACACAAGAAATTTGAACCAACTTTATGCAGAGATATTAAGTAAAATTAATTTATGAAAAATATGGGATGTGTTAAATGTTTATAATTATTATTAT
>NW_027116150.1:1710-3018 GCF_000696795.3 Halyomorpha halys
GTCTTTATGGATGGTTTTATTAGTAACAAAATAAGGAGCATTGAGGATTTTACGAAGGATTTTGGATTGTAAAGATTGGATACGAGAGGAATTTGTAAATTTTAATATAATTTTTTTTTCATTATTTACTAGCAATTAACATTTTATAATTATATCTCTTAATTTAAATCAACTTTAAGGTACGAATTACAAGAAGAGAAAATCTTAAGTTTAGGAACATGTTTTCCATCGATTTGCTGGTTGATAACGTCCGAAATGGTGCCTAGTGTAAAAGTTTAAAAAGTGTTTAATAATATTGGGGGTGACGAGTCCCTAGCCCTATCCGGAATTTTTTCAAGCATATAATTATACAATACTCACTCGCCACCTCCCCCCGGGCATTTGTAAGGCCCGTCAGGCAATGGGTAGCACTCACAAAAATAGGCGTGGGAGTGACGAACCTACCCTATGTACATCGTGCGAGGCCTTGGACGGTCTGTCGCACTAATAATAATAATAATAATATAATACTATTCGATCGCAGTAATAACTAGTTTATATTTTATAATAATAATTAAAAACAATTTAATGATGAACTATAATTATCAGATACATGGTATTAAAAACTATGTATGTTTACATTCATGCTTTGAACTGAGCTTCCAAGACAGTCACGGCCATAAGCTTATACAATTTGCTTACCAAGAGGTTGTCACTAAGTTCGTTATGCTTTGATGTCACTTGTCTTGATGGGAGGAAATTTGCTGCTTTTGTTAGAGCGACAACTTTTTGATCAGGAACACTGTTGTTTGGCGAAATTCATGTGTAACAGTGTGCGATGAAAGGTCTTGTAACTAGTTTAAGAATTAGGTAATCTTAGGTAGTCTTTGAAATTTTACTTAGCTCCGCATTTCTCTAGATGGAGGAGTGATAGTAGGAAGACATACCTATTCAAAATCATATTTTTTTAAAATTTATTTAATGTGATTTAAAACTGTACAAATAATAAATACAATAAGTAAATATGCTGTATGTTTCATATACACTTGAAAATCTTGGGAAGGAACCACCCATTGGTAGTACTTCAAACATTTTCAAACAATAATTAGCAGTCCAGTTGGCGAGGGCCATCTTCTTTTCAGACGCCTCGGAGGATTATCAGGGATTGTTAAGAATTAATGGGTTAGGATGGTTAAGGAGTTTGGAATGAAAAGACCCATATCTGTTTTGGGTCAAATCTGCAACGAATGGGATGTTAAGGTCTTTGTGAATGAGTTTATTTGTGACGTAATAAGGACCATCAAGGATTTTACGTAGTATTTTGGATTG
>NW_027116150.1:4200-5404 GCF_000696795.3 Halyomorpha halys
ACTTTGTCACAAATCAAATTATCCTTCAGGACCTCAATGTCCCCTATGTTGTCGATTTGGCCAGAACCAGATACCAATCCTTCCATAATAAACTTCCCAACCACCCAAACCAACTCGTTTCTAACCTGGCTTCTCCTTCACTACCTAATAATCTTCCTAGGCGTCTGAAAAGAAGATGGCCTCGAGATCTTCTCCTTTAGAAATGATTTTGGAGTTCTATCAATGGGTAGATTCACCACATGTTTTTATCATGTCATAATATCACTTACAGAAAATTTACTTGTTGTGTAGATATGCATACAGTTGTAAATATGAATAAATAAATTATTAAAAAAAAAAAAATTAAGAATGGAGTGTATGTAAAAACGATATTTAAAAAAAAAGAATGAACAAGGGAGAAGAAAAAATGAAGACAGTAAAATTATAAGATACGAAAGAAAGAGTTTACGGTTTTAAGCAGTTTTTCTGGTTAAACTATTTTCAATTGCAGGAAATGTCGCTAGAGAGTAGATCAACAAAAGACGTAAGATAATAAGAATTCTATACGTTCCATTCATAATTTAACTAATTTTTTTACTCATTTATATAACTAAAAAGTCTTTAATTTTACTCAGCTATAAAAATAACTTTATTACACACTGCATCATTCATTTATTACTCACATTTATAGGTTTATAAATAATAATGTTATTAATCTACTGCTGTCTTATTCCATAGTTATCAATCAACTAGTTTATATTTTCATCTCATTGTTATATATATTTTCAAATTCGTTAGTCTATTATTTGTTTTATTTTTTCTCTGAATGATAGTTGTCATTTCTTTTTATTTCTATAGCCCTGATGAAGACCTCAAAATCAGGTCGAAACATTGGCACAAATAAATAATCTTTGTTTATTTGTGTTTTTTCTGCTGACCGCACTCCCCCCCCCCCTTTGATCATCTTCTCTTATATAAGGTGATCTACTCCTGTGACTATGAATGATGGTCTGATCTCACATTACCGTCTAATATTGAATTTGTTTAGCGGGTCACTGAAGAGGATCTAGGAGCGTGAATTCCGGAGAGCGAATTTGTTGATCCGGTGAATTGAATAATTGTGAAAGGGTGAAATTGGAGGAGCAGAAATGAGAAAGAAAAATAGGAATGAACGAAACATTTGTATTTGTTGTACAGACCGAAATGGATTGTAAAAGGAAACTGT
>NW_027116151.1:0-1405 GCF_000696795.3 Halyomorpha halys
TATATATTTTTATTTATGATGGTACGTTAATATATTTCAAGCTAAATATATTTTTGGTGCAAATAATGGTTTTTTAGCTATAACATTATTTTTGACCGCTTTCGTCCATGTATAGTTTATTATAATAGTTATATATATACATACACATAGTTTGCAGTGAAAAACATTTTTAAAAAATGTTATATACATTTGTATTGTTAATTATTACAAAATTACTTGCTAAATAACTGAGAATCGAGAAGGGAATTGCTAGATGGTTGGGCATATCCAGCATATTCCAGTGATGCTCAACATAGCGGTTGGCATTCCTTCCTGGGTGCCCTGCGTCTTGGGGGTACATTCACATGCTAATATGATATCATCAATACAGCTTAACATCAGGTGGAAAACATTAATTTCCCATTGGGTGTAATATTCTATATTATATAGGGTCTAAAACAACTTAACCTAATTGAGCTAGTGTCTGACTTGGTATACTTTTGCCACTCTCTTTTTAGAAACAAAATAGCGGGCGATATCGTCGAGTTGCGAGGGCCATTCTGGGCTCATCTGACTAAATTACGGTTTAGATGCAGCATTTAAAGACACACGAACGTAACTACATTTTTAAAAATTGTTGTCCCTTAATATGTAGTTACACACTGGAAGACAACCTACTATATGTCTACACTTTTTTATTTTATGTTTCAGAGAAACGCATCTAACATAGTCAAAATATTAGTTATTTAGACAAAAGTGTAAGAGAAAATACATTTTTGTAATCTCAATACATTGGATAGCAATCCTAACAATGGTGGGCCAAGTCTCTCAACATCTCGTCTTCAGTTTATTAGACTTATTAGACCAAGTCGATGGACTGGATAGACAGCAGTGAGTTTCTCCTTTCCATCTTTTTAAACAGCTATGGAATTATTTTGATTAAGCTCACCATAAATCTTTATGTTATATTCTAATATATTCAAAAACAATAAAGCATTTTTCCAGTTTTGAAAAATGGGGATCCTAAACGGGTTAAAAATATATAAAGCTCAAAATAGTTGTTTTTGAATTATAATTTTGCGTCCAGTATTCCCTATTTCGACTTTCTTGTATTCGTTAAAACGGGGGTAGGAGATTTCATCTTTCCATATATATTATTCTCATATCATATAGTTTCTTCTTTATCTTCCTTATATATCCAAGTAATTATATATTTAAGTAATTATATATATGTAGATAAAAATGAAAAATATTTAAATACAAAATTAAGTTTCCTCGCGGATAAAATGCGTAGAAAGCTCGGTATAGGTGGAAGGATATGAACATTTACCAACCCTTCAAATCTGATTAGAATAGATTTAAAGGTTATCGAATAAGAAGTGTTTTTGAAGTTTTTAAAAAAAATCCAAAGGGCCGCAATTTTTAG
>NW_027116151.1:4255-4769 GCF_000696795.3 Halyomorpha halys
GTAGAGAAAATAAGGTACATGGCTACTATATAGTAAACATAAGGCGCATGCCTACTATATAGTAAACATAGGTACATGCCTACTATATAGCAAACATAAGATACATGCCTACTATATAGTAAACATAAGGTACATGTCTACTACATAATGAACATATATTTAATGTTTCAAATATTAAACTACTTTTTAACTTATTTTACAGGTTCTGATTTGACCTGGGTCGGTGGAAGTAGTACCGGGTGCAATTGGCATAATGTTACTACGTGCAATGGCAAGGGAGTTGAGTCGTCACCTTAGCAACTCGAGCCTTCCGAGGTTCGACTCATGCCTTGGCAGATTGCCCTATACTTCGCGGTAGATACACGTAATGAAAACTCGACCCTCACAATATGTTGATAACCTATAGGATAGACCCCCTAACATAAGATATGTCCCGGTATGAGCTGAACACAAAAAAGTGTAGTATAGGGATCGACCGCTCAGCCTTTTATTGTCGCTGGTAAAGTTATCATTT
>NW_027116151.1:7314-7635 GCF_000696795.3 Halyomorpha halys
AAAATTAAACACTTATAATCAATGAATAATTTCACACTTGATGAATACAAATGTTTGCCAGAAGTGCAATTATGCCGATTTGAAAGGCATTGAACATACAAATTTAATATAAAAATAATGAAAGGCGATGTGGAAAAATATTAGGCAAAACAAGAAAATAAAATAAATATGTTTAATGAAAGGAGTCATATCATCATCCAATTTGATAGTTTTGTAGATTCAGTTAGACAAAGAGGTACATGACTAAACTCAATCTTATTACCACTATAAAGGTAATGTTAAAGAACTGACAACTCGACTGGGTTCGTTTCACGGGGTCTA
>NW_027116152.1:0-1258 GCF_000696795.3 Halyomorpha halys
GTATTTTTCTATACTTACTGTGGTTGTTATCTTGTTTTGTTTTTAGCCCTGAAGAAGGCTAGAAACTCTAGCCGAAACGTCGGCACATTAAAATAAGTTAATCATACTTATTTGTGTTTCATTGACCGCACCCCCAACCATCTTCTCCTCATATGACAAAAATAAAATAAATAAAAGGTCAATTCAAAAAGTATTTCAAAAAGTATCGACTTTGGATCGAAGTAAAAAAAAAAAAAAGAAAAGTTGGACGACAGAATAAAATCAGCTTTCCATTGTATTTTTTTATTTACATATTTAATATGTAATATAATATTAATATAGGCCTGGTGGGCCTTATATGGTTGAAATAAACGTTAAATTTTATTTTTTTTTAGCAATTGATTATGGGGGGGGGGATATAGTCTCGTACAAAAGACACCCCTAACTGTATACAACGTTATGATTTTAAAAAAATAAGAAAAAAATAATACTTCTTAATAAAAGAGAAAAATGAAATTAATAACAAAAATACAACGAACAAAACAAATGCTTGAAGTACCACCAATGGAAGGTTCCTTCCCAAGATTTTCAAGTGTATATGAAACATACTACATATTTACCTATTGCATTATTTTGTACAGTTGTAAATTACATTAAATAAATAATTAAAAAAAAATAACATTACTCGGTGATTTTATGTAACAACTAAGAACATTACCACAATAAGATAAATTAAGGTAGGATACATATTATGTAAAAGTTAAGTGATAAAAAAGTTATATATAAATAAAAGGAAGGAAGACATAAAATAGTATTACTATAAAATAAACATGAATAAAAATTCTTGAAGAAGTTTATCGGGGAGTGCGGTCAGCAAAGAACAACATAAATAAATATTGTTTTGTTTATTTATGTTGTTCTTTGCTGACCACACCCCCCGATAAACTTCTTCAAGCATTAATCTACGGTCAACTATCTACATCTCATTATGAATAAAAATTGTAACAATCGTAAGAATAAAAATAAAACATTAGATAAAATATACAGTTAAAAAAGTACAGGAGACGTATGTAAACTAGATTAAATAAAGATCACGAAAGAATAAACATAAATAAAATTAATATATTTATTCTTAATATATATAATTTATAAATTCTTTCACGACGTTTATTTAATCTTTTTTATATACGTCTCTTGTACTTTATTAACTGTATATTTTACGTAATTTTTATTCTTACGATTGTTACAATTTTTATTTATGTTTATAAAAAAGATTAAA
>NW_027116153.1:0-4019 GCF_000696795.3 Halyomorpha halys
TGAGGTGAGGAGAAGATAGTGGGGAGGTGCAGTCAGAATATAACACAAAAAAGTTGAAATAACTTATTTGATAGTGCCTACGTTTCGGCCAGAACGTTCTAGTCTTCGTCAGGGCTGCTATTAGGAAATTCCAAAACCAAGTGAATTGATTTCCTACTATCAGCCCTGATAGAGTCTAGTCTCCAGTCTAGAAAATCTGGCCGAAACGTTAGCACTATTAAATAATTTATTTCAACTTATTTGTGTTATATTCTACTCCTCATCAACATTATCCACGGCCAACTTTCTTTTCATTAATTGGTATTTGTAAATTTTAGTTTTCTTTATTTTAAAACTTTTTTCCTGTAATATTTCGAGATTTATTCTCAATATTAAAATTAAAAATTATACTAACTAAACAATATTAAGATTGTATAAAGCATGCCTTCAACTCAATGCCAGGCATACGTTCACTTCTAGTTGGCTGGTTGGATTTTAAGTGAACTGTATAATTGAAAAAAAAAACATGATTAAATGAAAAATAAAATTCTATTGTCTAAGTTGGTGTAGGGGGTGGCCGAAAGAAAACATTTATGATTAGATGGTTATTTGCTGTTAGTGATAAAATGACATGATTCAAACATACAGAATTACGAATTTTCGAGAAAAAAAAATTAGTCTGAAATTTTCGGCATTTGATTTATTTTTAAAATCTAAAAACTGAAAATAGCTTCAAAACGGCTTAACTCATCCTCATCACTTAGCCAGTGATTTAGATCTTGATAAAGTGCACCAAAGACCCGGTTTGTGGTTACTAATTAAACCAATTAAAACCAGAGATATAAAATAGAATGTTTGAAAATCTTTTTTTTATTTGAAACCAATATTTCGCTCTTATAAGAGCATTAAATCTACGTTTAGTTGATGGAGGCTGAAAGAACAGACATACAGTCAACGGTTATGTTGACGCAGGAATTGGATAAACTGGACGATTAGATGAACAATTGACATCAGGAAAAAGAATCTCAAATAAATGAATGTAAAAAATTTATTTTTAATTTCCTTGAAAAACGGAATTTAGCAGTTTGAAACGACACTGAAAACGAATATGATTTGCTTTTAACTAAAAAAAAAAACTGTTGACTTCCTTACCCCGAGCCAGATTATGTTTTTATAATTTATTATAAATTTAATATAGCTTAATATAATCAGTAATACTTTTTTCTTATTCCTAGGAAACAGACGAATCGATTGGTGTACAATAACCATGAAAAAATAAAAACGTTTACTTTCTGAGCTACAAACTAAAAAACGATCAATTTTGTTCATGACTTTTTTTATACTTGAGAATTCAGGGATTTCATTATCTTTAAATTTTCCCATGGAAAAAGGAAACAGCACGTAAATCGGTCCATTAATTCAAAAGTTCGACAAAGATTCGACTATTCTCTTTTGTATATACAGATCATCAATTTTAACCTTGTTTAACATTTTTCAGATACAGTTCAAACTATTTTGATTAATGGAAGATTATTGATTGACCGTGTGTATAGATGAATGGAATATGGTCCGGGTGAGGTAAAAAAAAACTCAAATAGTAGATAATTATACTATTTTATTGAGCCAACGTTTCGCCCCACGTTGCAGGGCTTCTTCAGGACTAAAAAAGATACAATCACTATAGTTAAAAATGGAAAAAAGAAAAACATAAGTGTAAAATAACAGTGGAATAAAATGAAAAGTAAGCTATAATAAGAAAAATTAAATGTTGTAAATAGTAAATGAAAAGGGTAATAGTAACAGATAGATAAGAGAAAACATATTAAAGAAAGTACAAATAAAGAGATGAAAAAAGAAAAAAAAATGCAAATCAAATGATGAGACAGAATACATACCTGTTTTGACGGGAGTCAAAGACAACTTGACGGTTTGTATTGGGAGGAGTGGGGATGGCAGTTATAACACAATAACGAAAATAATTTGTAAAGTAAACATAGTAAAAAAGTATTTAAATTAGGTGAACAATAAATGGTAATATGCATAATAGGGGGAGAAGAAATATTAATAAAAAAACAAAAAAAAAAACAGATAGAAAAACAAAGGAAAAGTAAAGTATAAAATAATGGGATACAATGTGTGTAAGTGATTAAGAAACAAAATATATCAAATGAGCGGGGATACAGAAAAGTGTAAAATATAATAGAAAATTAATAATAAAGTAATTATATGTAATAAAGTAATAAGTATTTTTGGACCGCACCCCGACCATATTCCGTTATTTTGATTAATCTTGTCATATTAATATACAGTAAAGTGATCTATAACACCAAATAGGTCGTACTGTCATTGAAATAGTTTAGAAGGATTTAAATGCCAAATTTTAAAAAAAGCTTCCTTCAAAGTATCTCAATTTTTTTTAATTTTAAATAATTAAATATATTTCATTGGTAGCAGTAATGAAATATGGATAAATATGAACAAATTTAATAATTAACTAAAGGGAATAGTAAATGTTTTGGTATTTCCTATTTTTGCTATGAAAATAATCAACTTTTTTAACTATTGTCATAACAGCCAAGGAAATTCGAGAACAGTCGTTTCTCAACCTAAACAATAATTACAAATTAAGTAAGAGAAAGAATAACCAGGTTGAATAACGAAATTTTCAAATTTAAAACGAGTGCTTATTCTAACTCAAAGCAGTGTGATGGACCTCACAAATTTTTTTGTATTTGGAAATAAAAATTAAAAATAGAAAATATTATTAAAAAAAAATTTTTTTTTTTAAATTTCTTCATTTAAATAATGTAAAAGGAAATATGGAACAACAATATAATGCTTAAACTATTTTTCTTAAATAGATTATTCATTACTTGAAAATTTTCAGTATAAATGAAAACAGAGATAGCTGAATTATTATTTTCTTTTTGAAAGGAAGGGAATTACAAATGGCATCAATTCGAGCTAAAAATAGAATTTCTGTGAAAAAAAATATAGCATTCTTTGATTGTACCAACAGTTAACAGAAAAATACATCAAATACAAATTACTTTTTAATATAGTACCAAGAACCGATGTCTTCTTAGAAAATAGGAATGAGAAACATGAAAGATAATAAAAGAACAAAGAAAGAATCCAGGAAAAATATATTCAGAGAAGAGTACAATAATAAAAATAATGAAAAGAGAATACAGTTGAAAAGAACTCATTAAATTCTCAAACGAGTTATACATATATTTAAAGATCTTGAGGTTCAGTCAATAATAATCAACTATGATTTGGCGACGGTTCGAGATTTTATTGCTCTCATATTCATGTCCTACAGTAAAAACAATAATCATTCTTTTTTTGGACTAATTACACATAAACACTGATAAGGAACATATAGAACGCAAAACAAAAAGATAAATTTTAAAAAAAAGTATCCATCAAAGGCTGTTTTTTTTTTTTAATTGTCAGTTCGTATACACTGAAAATATAAAATTATTTCGAACTATTCAGAAAAAATATTGTCAACCCAGCTAGTTAGAAATCTAGTTTAAAATATCTGAATGAGATGCGCCTTAAATAAAAAATATGAAAAGTTTACCGACGAGGATGGGATTCGAACCCACGCGTGCAGAGCACATTGGATTAGCAGTCCAACGCCTTAACCACTCGGCCACCTCGTCATATGCAACGCCACTAATGACAGGATTTAAATTAATAATATACAAAATATACCTTTTTTTTTTATTAATAGTTACGGAACTTTTCTAAATTTATTTTCATTTGCTAAGGTATTAAAAAATCTAAACAAAGAAGATATTACGGAATTTCAAAGAAAGGCAATTATGTCCGTTATGCGGAGGTTTCCGCTAAGAACGGGTTAATATCAAAATAAAAGAAAAAATAAATAATAAAATTATTTATATATCGTTATATAATTTTTTTTGTAGCCACAATACGCATTTTATTTTTGAAACAAAAATTTAACCTTCGATTTCAATTAAAATCAAATCAATCAAAATTATCCAATGTTTTATGTCTTTTATGTAGAA
>NW_027116154.1:0-4810 GCF_000696795.3 Halyomorpha halys
TCACTAAATAAATAAATAATGCTTGTCTGAATCAAAAATAAACTCACTAAATTAAATAAATAATACTTGTCTTAATCAAAAATGAACTCACTAAATTAAATAAATAATCCTTATTTGAATGAAATTAAATTCATTTAATAAAATAAATAATACTTATTTGAATCAAAATAAACTCACTGAATACTTACAATTTTTTTTTTTTCAATATACACAACAAAATAACCTTCTTTAGTTAAAAAACTTAAATTTGTCCATTATTGAAGAGCTAAGTGGATGCTTATGATATTTATTGATTTTTCATTCCTACTATGAAGCCTGGAAAACTCAGTTTTAAAGTTCTCAACCCTACAAAAATTTTTAAATTTGGGAAAATTAAACAAGCACTATGTTGAAAGGAGTATTTAAAATATAAAGTTCTAGTATTAAACTTTTCCATTTGAATGATTTACAGAACGTTTCCATTTTACTCTTCAGAAAAACTTCCCTTTTAGATTCCAAAATACTACTAAAAGTAAATTGGATAAAACTGGAAATAATGCTCTAGAGATAAACTATTTTGCACTTGCCCCACAATTGCTAGTGATTGAAGAATGAGGCATCTTTCAGAAACCTTGTACGTAGTTGCCCCTAAAGCTAGAGGCAAGTAATAGGGACTACTAAATTGAATTATCAGTCTTGTCAAAATGAGCATGATTGAAATATGAGCTTAAATTTAATATTTAAAAGATAATTTCCTCATGAACATTTAATAAGAAAAGGGTTTAAAGTCTAACTTTGAGAAATATAGTTTGCACTTACACCATATTTTCTTACTAATTTTTTTTTTTTGCTTCGTCATATAGGTTTTTAAATTATTTATTTATATTTATAGTTTTATTTTAACATTATTATTAAACACAGATATTAGTATACTTTTTTTTTTTCAGGCAACAGTATCAATAAAAAGGTTAAACAAATTTTTGAATAATGAGGAAATGGATCGAAATATAATATCCCATGATGAAAAAGAAGGTAATTTTGTATTTTATCTATAAATTATTTAGCTAAAAACATTATTATTTTCACACATTATTTGATGACAGACTTTTTTTTTTAATATTTATTTATTGATATTTACAACTGTACATTATAATACATTTAGTAAATCTGATCTAAGTTAAATTGGAGTGTTACAGGCGTGCAGCAAATCATTGGCCTGCCATCCAATAATTTTGTTTAAGCAGCATAATATTGACGATATTATCTGCTGTCGGGTCAGAGCCACGAACGCGTCGGAACTTTCTTCATGAAAGCGGTGACAGAAGAAGAAAACGTGTTCTGCACTCCCTTCCATTCCTGGGCACAATGGACATTCTCCAGTCTCATCGAGCTTAAACCTATACTGGTAGGCTCAGAAGCAACCATGCCCTGTGATAAACTGGGTGATATAATAGTCTACCCCCCCGTGGTTCCTATTCACCCAGGCCTCAATGTTGGGCACCAGCCTGTGCGTCCATCTTCCACTGAATGCCATATTCCAGTGATGTTGCCATTTTCTTAGAATCTCCTTTCTTAATACGTCTCTTGGAATATAGACAGCACTATTATAAGAGCGGCTCCTCTCATCTGCGATCAGCTCAATCGGTGGCATCCTGGCCACCACGCATCCGCTTCGTATGAGACTGTACGAAACGCGCTGATCACTCTTAGCATACACCTATGATACACCGACACCGTCGGTCTTCTGTAGTCCTCAGTACCCAACGCATACTTCCATATCACAGCTGTGTAGAGCAGAATGGATAGGACCACATAGGATATCAACAACCTACGGCTGTTCCTGGGTCTGCCTATGTTGGGCATTAAACGTGACAGTGCAGTGGTTACTCTAGCTGCTTTATCAATCACCCGCTGAATATGCTCTCTGAACCGGAGTCTACCATCAATCCTTACCCCGAGGTAAGTCAAAGAAGCCTTGGACTGGATCTCTTGCCTACCCGCTCTCAATGTTATGTTTTCCCTCACTTTCCTGCTACTGACGAGAAGGGCCTCTGTCTTGCCTAGTTGCAGCCCTACAGATTCTAGCCAATCTCGAACCAAAGCGACACAATGGTTAGCCTTAAGAATGAGCTCTTCTTTATACTTTGCTTCGACGACCACCGCGATATCATCAGCAAAGCCCACTATTTCGGAACCCTATGGTAAACTAAGCCTAAGGACTCCGTCGTACATGGCATTCCATAACATAGGTCCCAGCACCGAACCATGGGGTACACCGCCAGTCACCTTAAACCTTCTCGAACTGTCCTCTGTTGAACATATCAAGGTCCTATCCTTGAAGTAGTTGTGAATGATACTCCTGAGGTATTCAGGGACGTTCATTACCAGTAGGGCATCCATGATCCAGCTCCATCTTGCTGTGTTAAAGGCATTCCTTACATCAATCATGACAATATCATTTTGCGCCTCTTCTCCATCTCTTTCCTGCTATAGCCTTCCTGGCCTTTTCCATCTCCAATGTGATAGCATCTACTGTAGATCTCGCTTTCTGGAAGCCAAATGTGTGTGTGTTTGTGTGTGAACAACCTAGATTAAAAAAATAAAAAGTTGTAAAAAATTAAAATTATATATTCATGGCAGAAATATGCCTATTTACATGGATGCTACTGCAATGTTTTCAATAAAATCGACTGGCCAGAAATGCTATTTATAGAGAATTGATTTTCAAATTTTTTACATTTTATTAACTATGGCTCCAACCATTTTAATTAAAATTGATATATTAATGTACAATTAAGTGGTTTTCAATATCATCTAGGTCTTATATTCATTGAAAAGAGTCTGACAAGGCTTAAAGAACCTATTTTTAAAAAATCATATTATATTCTTATGTTTCCACTTATAATAAAATTTAGAACAGATTTAGTTTCATTATTTTTTTTTTTTTAACTCTCAGAGGATCCGATAGTGGTAGAAAAGGGTACCTTCTCATGGGGAGCTGATGAAGAAGCAACTCTTCGAAATTTGAACTTGAGGGTTAAGCCTGGCTCGCTGGTCGCTGTGGTTGGTGCTGTTGGTTCGGGGAAGTCTTCATTCCTCTCTGCTTTCCTTGGTGAGATGCACAAAGTGTCTGGAAGAGTCAACACAAAGGTAATCCTTTTGCTATTGTAACATATTAGCAATATCATAGGCCTGTTATCTGATAACAGGTATTGAAACTTTTATTAATGTGAAAAAATGTAATATTACTGAAAATGCAGGAAAAAAACCTTGACACGTTCAATAATAATTTAAACATTAATAAAATAAATTTATAAAGGAAGAAGTTTTATTCACATTATATTAACTATAAAAACAAGTTTTATTGACAACCTACACATTTATGATTAACTATTATTTATTAGTCTGATATTCAGGTTAATTCTTTATTGAATCATGTTCTTCATTTAAAAAAAAATTATTTGAATGTTTAGATCCCCTAACTGAAAAAGTATAAGACCTTCTTCAGCACTGAAAAAACATGTCGGTTCTTTAAAACCAGTATGAGGCATTTATCATTCTAGGTTAATAATTTATAAACCTTAATTAGTCAGTTGAGCCCCTGTACTCTGGCCGGTTTACACACCAAAAACAGTAATACTTTCCAGCACAGATCATGAGGAACTTAACCTACTATGCGCCCTCCCCACTTTTCTGGACCCAGCGACCGAAGCTAAACCAAAACAAACATTTAAAGACACATTTGAAACGTTCAAATAAAAAGAAGAATCTGTTTCAATAAACAATATCTGGGGGTAGGGGTGGGAAGAGGTTATCCTATAGGTAACCATCCTATTCTACCAAAGTGGGAGGATCAAGTTTTCATTTAACCAAGCAGATCTCACAATAAAGAAATATTTTGAAAAATAGTAATTTAGCATAGTCGTAAATTTCAAGCAATATTACTTTATGATCAATTTTAAAATAATAATTTAACATATTTATTATTTTTAACTTATTTATTTAAAATTGACTTCATCAGCCAGTTTCTTTTTTAGGGCTCTATAGCTTACGTACCCCAGCTTGCATGGATCCAGAATTGTACCCTTCAGGACAACATATTGTTTGGAAGGAATCTTGATAATAAGAGATACCATAAAGTTATCGAGGCTTGTGCTCTCAAAGCAGATTTGGAAATGCTCCCTGGAGGAGATCAAACTGAAATAGGTGAAAAAGTAAGTTAATATTATAAGTTTCTGTGCATTTATTTCATGAAACTTTTGCCCATATTTCAAGATAATATTCTATATATTTTATTTTATAGGGTATTAACGTGAGCGGTGGACAGAAGCAAAGAATCAGCCTGGCCAGAGCTGTCTATGCGGATAGCGACGTGTACTTCTTAGACGATCCTCTAAGCGCAGTTGACAGCCATGTTGGGAAACATATATTTGACAATGTCATCAGTTCATCTGGAGTTTTGAAAAAAAAAGTAAATTATATAATTTAAATTACTTTATTAATCATTTTATTGACTTTTTTAAAAATATAATATTAAAGTTGAACGCTTAGTCTGTTATACATCATAAAACAAAAAAAAATTAATACCATAAATATCATGAACATGAATAATGTTCAGCTGAAACAGTTTCTTAGGAATTCATGCAATAAACTTTTCTAATCAATCCCAGTGTAATCAGTCACATTGTTGAGAGAGAAGCACTAGCATCTCCGGAATCCTGCTCTTTCCTCCATAAATAGGGGGAAGAGCTCAGTTTGGAGTTCCCCATGCTGAATGTAAATAGGAATGATTGTGTTCAACAGGTTTACTTTTATTTATATTATTTTAATT
>NW_027116155.1:0-992 GCF_000696795.3 Halyomorpha halys
TATTTCACTTTTACCACAATTTATACACTATATATTATAACCTCACTTGTAACCTACCTTTACTCAGTTCAGGCATTTTAAAAATTTTGGATATTTGGATAGTGTTGTTGAATTATTTAGTAAAAAATTGCCAGTCTCAAGAAAGAAATTTAAAGATTATAAATAAATCTGATTTTATTTTATAATTTTTCTTATAGAGTATTATTTATTACTATATCTGCCCTTTATTTTTACTTAATGTTTATTTATTAGCCCTTGATATATTGGTTTAATATTTATTTTTGCGTCTTCTGAAATTTT
This sequence comes from Halyomorpha halys, assembly GCF_000696795.3. Classification (NCBI taxonomy): domain Eukaryota; kingdom Metazoa; phylum Arthropoda; class Insecta; order Hemiptera; family Pentatomidae; genus Halyomorpha; species Halyomorpha halys. The sequence goes on from NW_027116155.1 coordinate 301, forward strand.
TATTAAAATTACTAAAGCTTTAATCATAAATTTCCTACTGATATACTGTTGTGCGGATTTAGTTACGGTAAACGACAGACAAGATTGTACGTAATACGATAATATTCTATAGATAACTAACCCTCAAATAGAGCAATATACTGTGCATATAATGTATCATATAACATAAAATAATTAATGAATGGAATAAGGTCCGGGAGCGGTAAACAAAAACTCAAATAGTAGATAATTATACTATTTTATTGAACCAACGTTTCGCCCCACGTTGCAGGGCTTCGTCAGGGCTAAAAAAGATACAAACACATAGTTACTGAACTAATTAAACGTGAACCATACTTTTAATTTCGACAATCCTTCCATTCTTGCCACTGTCCCCAACCACACCAAACGTCTTATCTCAGAGTCTATTTACATAAATTTGACAGAGAATTCCGTCAATCATAAAGTTGATAAAGACTGCATCTCCCTTACATATCGAAACATTTTGAATATAATAAAATACACATAATACTTTTCTTTCACTTTTTTCTGCATTTCAGAAGCCCATTTTCTTGTCATATCTTTTATTCTTGTTTTTCTAAATTCTCACATTTTTTATTTTTTCATTTAATTTATTTCTTTATATTTTAATTTTTATATTCACTATCCTTCCTGTTTCATTTATATTCATGTATCTATCTTTGAATTTATAT